>NW_027094977.1:0-40829 GCF_029207755.1 Chamaea fasciata | reverse complement strand
GAACAGGATTTGTTCCAGATGCAAGCTGCCACAAGCAGGAAGCCTGGCTTCCCATGGAGGGCCAAAGGCCTCCTACAAACTGACATCAGGCACCTGGGCAGCTGTCTTTACTTACCCCTGGAAACAGGCCATCCTTTGTGCCCAACTCCCTCTGCTGGGCACCAGGCCTCGGCCACCTACAATCCCGAACGGAACAGGATTTCTTCCAGATGGAAGCTGCCACAAGCAGGAAGCCTGGCTTCCCATAAAGGGCCAAAGGCCGCCTACAAACTGACATCAGGCACTTGGGCAGCTGACTTTACTTACCCTGGAAACAGGCCATCCTTTGTTCCCAACTCCCTCAGCAGGGCACCCGGATCCGGCCACCTACAATCCCGAACGGAACAGGATTTTTTCCAGATGCAAACTGCCACAAACTGGAAGACTAGCTTCCTTTAGTGGGACAAAGCCTGCTACAAACTGACATCAGGCACCTGGGCAGCTGACTTTACTTACCCCTGGAAAAAGGCCATCCTTTTTGCCCAACTCCCTCTGCCGGGCACCAGGCCTTGGCCACGTAGAATCCCGAACGGAATAGGATTTCTTCCAGATGCAAGCTGCCACAAGCTGGAAGCCTGGCTTCCCTTGGAGGGCCAAAGGCCTCCTACAAACTGACATCAGGCACCTGGGCAGCTGACTTTACTTACCCCTGGAAACAGGCCATCCTTTGTGCCCAACTCCCTCTGCCGGGCACCCGGCTCCGGCCATCTACAATCCCGAACGGAACAGGATTTCTTCCAGATGCAAGCTGCCACAGGCTGGAAGCCTGGCTTCCCTTGGAGGGCCAAAGGCCTCCTACAAACTGACATCAGGCACCTGGGGAGCTGACTTTACTTACCTCTGGAAACAGGCCATCCTTTGTGCCCAACTCCCTCTGCCGGGCACCTGGCCTCGGCCACGTACAATCCTAAACGGAACAGGATTTCTTCCAGATGCAAGCTGCCAGAAACTGGAAGACTAGCTTCCCATGGAGGGCCAAAGGCCTCCTACAAACTGACATCAGGCACCTGGGCAGCTGACTTTACTTACCCCTGGAAACAGGCCATCCTTTGTTCCCCAACTCCCTCTGCCGGGCACCCGGCTCCGGCCTCCTAAAAATCCCGAACGGAACAGGATTTCTTCCAGATGCAAGCTGCCACAAGCTGGAAGCCTTGATTCCCATGGAGGAACAATTGCCACCTGCAAACTGACATCAGGCACCTGGGCAGCTGACTTTACTTACCCCTGGAAACAGGCCATCCTTTTTGCCCAACTCCCTCTGCCGGGCACCTGGCCATGGCCACCTACAATCCCGAGCAGAACAGGATTTCTTCCAGATGCAAGCTGCCACAAACTGGAAGACTGGCTTCCTTAGAGGGCCAAGGGTCTCCAACAAACTGACATCAGGCATCTGGGCAGCTGACTTTACTTACCTCTGGAAACAGGCCATCCTTTGTGCCCAACTCCCTCTGCCGGGCACCTGGCCTCGGCCACCTACAAACCCAAACGGAACAGGCTTTCTTCTAGATGCAAGCTGCCACAAACTGGAAGACTAGCTTCCCATGGAGGGCCAAAGGCCTCCTACAAACTGACATCAGGCACCTGGGCAGCTGACTTTACTTACCCCTGGAAGCAGGCCATCCTTTGTGCCCAACTCCCTCTGCCGGGCAGCTGGCCTCGGCCACCTACAATCCTGAACGGAACAGGATTTCTTCCAGATGCAAGCTGCCACAAACTGGAAGACTTGCTTCCCTTGGAGGGCTAAAGGCGTCATACAAACTGACATCAGGCACCTGGGCAGCTGACTTTACTTACCCCTGGAAACAGGCCATCCTTTTTGCCAAACTCCCTCTGCCGGGCACCTGGCCATGGCCACCTACAATCCCGAGCAGAACAGGATTTCTTCCAGATGCAAGCTGCCACAAACTGGAAGACTAGCTTCCTTAGAGGGCCAAAGGCCTCCAACAAACTGACATCAGGCACCTGGGCAGCTGACTTTACTTACCTCTGGAAACAGGCCATCCTTTGTGCCCAACTCCCTCTGCCGGTCACCAGGCCTCGGCCACCTACAATCGGAAACGGAACAGTATTTCATCCAGATGCAAGCTGCCACAAGCTGGAAGCCTGGCTTCCCATGGAGGAACAATTTCCATCTGCAAACTGACATCAGGCACCTGGGCAGCTGACTTTACTTACCCCTGGAAACAGGCCATCCTTTGTGCCCAACTCCCTCTGCCGGGCAACTGGCCTCGGCCACCTACAATCCCGAACGGAACAGGATTTCTTCCCGATGCAAGGTGTCACAAACTGGAAGATTACCTTCCCTTAGCGGGGCAAAGGCCGGCTACAAACTGACATCAGGCACCTGGGCATCTGACTTTACTTACCCCTGGAATCAGGCCATCCTTTGTTCCCAACTCCCCCAGCAGGGCACCCGGCTCCGGCCACCTACAATCCCGAACGGAACAGGATTTCTTCCAGATGCAAGCTGCCACAAGCAGGAAGCCTGGCTTCCCTTGGAGGAACAATTGCCACCTGCAAACTGACATCAGGCACCTGGGCAGCTGACTTTACTTACCCTTGGGAACAGGCCATCCTTTGTTCCAATCTCCCTCTGCCGGGCACCAGGCCTCGGCCACCTACGATCCTAAACGGAACAGGATTTGTTCCAGATGCAAGCTGCCTCAAGCAGGAATCTGGCTTCCCATGGAGGGCCAAAGGCCTCCTACAAACTGACATCAGGCACCTGGGCAGCTGTCTTTACTTACCCCTGGAAACAGGCCATCCTTTGTGCCCAACTCCCTCTGCCGGGCACCAGGCCTCGGCCACCTACAATCCCGAACGGAACAGGATTTCTTCCAGATGCAAGCTGCCACAAGCAGGAAGCCTGGCTTCCCATCAAGGGCCAAAGGCCGCCTACAAACTGACATCAGGCACCTGAACAGCTGACTTTACTTACCCTGGAAACAGGCCATCATTTGTGCCCAACTCCCTCTGCCGGGCACCTAGCCTCGGCTACCTACAATCCCGAACGGAACAGGATTTTCTTCAAGATGCAAACTGCCACAAACTGGAAGACTAGCTTCCTTTAGTGGGACAAAGGCCTGCTACAAACTGACATCAGGCACCTGGGCAACTGACTTTACTTACCGCTGGAAAAAGGCCATCCTTTGTGCCCAACTCCCTCTGCCGGGGCACCAGGCCTTGGCCACGTACAATCCCGAACGGAATAGGATTTCTTCCAGATGCAAGCTGCCACAAGCTGGAAGCCTGGCTTCCCTTGGAGGGCCAAAGGCCTCCTACAAACTGACATCAGGCATTTGGGCAGCTGACTTTACTTACCTCTGGAAACAGGCCATCCTTTGTGCCCAACTCCCTCTGCCGGGCACCTGGCTTAGGCCACGTACAATGCTAAACGGAACAGGATTTCTTCCAGATGCAAGCTGCCACAAACTGGAAGACTAGCTTCCATGGAGGGCAAAAGGCCTCCTACAAACTGACATCAGGCACCTGGGCAGCTGACTTTACTTACCCCTGGAAACAGGCCATCCTTTGTTCCCAACTCCCTCTGCCGGGCACCCGGCTTCGGCCACCTACAATCCGAACGGAACACGATTTCTTCCAGATGCAAGCTGCCACAAGCTGGAAGCCTTGATTCCCATTAATGAACAATTGCCACCTGCAAACTGACATCAGGCACCTGGGCAGCTGACTTTACTTACCCCTGGAAACAGGCCATCCTTTTTGCCCAACTCCCTCTGCCGGGCACCTGGCCATGGCCACCTACAATCCCGAGCAGAACAGGATTTCTTCCAGATGCAAGCTGCCACAAACTGGAAGACTAGCTTCCTTAGAGGGCCAAAGGCCTCCAACAAACTGACATCAGGCACCTGGGCAGCTGACTTTACTTACCTCTGGAAACAGGCCATCCTTTGTGCCCAACTCCCTCTGCCGGGCACCAGGCCTCGGCCACCTACGATCCTAAATGGAACAGGATTTGTTCCAGATGCAAGCTGCCACAAGCAGGAAGCCTGGCTTCCCATGGAGGGCCAAAGGCCTCCTACAAACTGACATCAGGCACCTGGGCAGCTGTCTTTACTTACCCCTGGAAACAGGCCATCCTTTGTGCCCATCTCCCTCTGCTGGGCACCAGGCCTCGGCCACCTACAATCCCGAACGGAACAGGATTTCTTCCAGATGGAAGCTGCCACAAGCAGGAAGCCTGGCTTCCCATGAAGGGCCAAAGGCCGCCTACAAACTGACATCAGGCACTTGGGCAGCTGACTTTACTTACCCCTGGAAACAGGCCATCCTTTGTTCCCAACTCCCTCAGCAGGGCACCCGGATCCGGCCACCTACAATCCCGAACGGAACAGGATTTTTTCCAGATGCAAACTGCCACAAACTGGAAGACTAGCTTCCTTTAGTGGGACAAAGGCCTGCTACAAACTGACATCAGGCACCTGGGCAGCTGACTTTACTTACCCCTGGAAAAAGGCCATCCTTTTTGCCCAACTCCCTCTGCCGGGGCACCAGGCCTTGGCCACGTAGAATCCCGAACGGAATAGGATTTCTTCCAGATGCAAGCTGCCACAAGCTGGAAGCCTGGCTTCCCTTGGAGGGCCAAAGGCCTCCTACAAACTGACATCAGGCACCTGGGCAGCTGACTTTACTTACCCCTGGAAACAGGCCATCCTTTGTGCCAACTCCCTCTGCCGGGCACCCGGCTCCGGCCATCTACAATCCCGAACGGAACAGGATTTCTTCCAGATGCAAGCTGCCACAGGCTGGAAGCCTGGCTTCCCTTGGAGGGCCAAAGGCCTCCTACAAACTGACATCAGGCACCTGGGGAGCTGACTTTACTTACCTCTGGAAACAGGCCATCCTTTGTGCCCAACTCCCTCTGCCGGGCACCTGGCCTCGGCCACGTACAATCCTAAACGGAACAGGATTTCTTCCAGATGCAAGCTGCCAGAAACTGGAAGACTAGCTTCCCATGGAGGGCCAAAGGCCTCCTACAAACTGACATCAGGCACCTGGGCAGCTGACTTTACTTACCCCTGGAAACAGGCCATCCTTTGTTCCCAACTCCCTCTGCCGGGCACCCGGCTCCGGCCTCCTAAAAATCCCGAACGGAACAGGATTTCTTCCAGATGCAAGCTGCCACAAGCTGGAAGCCTTGATTCCCATGGAGGAACAATTGCCACCTGCAAACTGACATCAGGCACCTGGGCAGCTGACTTTACTTACCCCTGGAAACAGGCCATCCTTTTTGCCCAACTCCCTCTGCCGGGCACCTGGCCATGGCCACCTACAATCCCGAGCAGAACAGGATTTCTTCCAGATGCAAGCTGCCACAAACTGGAAGACTGGCTTCCTTAGAGGGCCAAGGGTCTCCAACAAACTGACATCAGGCATCTGGGCAGCTGACTTTACTTACCTCTGGAAACAGGCCATCCTTTGTGCCCAACTCCCTCTGCCGGGCACCTGGCCTCGGCCACCTACAAACCCAAACGGAACAGGCTTTCTTCTAGATGCAAGCTGCCACAAACTGGAAGACTAGCTTCCCATGGAGGGCCAAAGGCCTCCTACAAACTGACATCAGGCACCTGGGCAGCTGACTTTACTTACCCCTGGAAACAGGCCATCCTTTGTTCCCAACTCCCTCTGCCGGGCAACTGGCCTCGGCCACCTACAATCCCGAACGGAACAGGATTTCTTCCCGATGCAAGGTGCCACGAACTGGAAGACTACCTTCCCTTAGCAAGGCAAAGGCCGGCTACAAACTGACATCAGGCACCTGGGCATCTGACTTTACTTACCCCTGGAATCAGGCCATCCTTTGTTCCCAACTCCCCCAGCAGGGCACGCGGCTCCGGCCATCTACAATCCCGAACGGAACAGGATTTCTTCCAGATGCAAGCTGCCACAAGCTGGAAGCCTGGCTTCCCATGGAGGAACAATTGCCACCTGCAAACTGACATCAGGCACCTGGGCAGCTGACTTTACTTACCCCTGGGAAGAGGCTATCCTTTGTTCCCAACTCCCTCTGCCGGGCACCAGGCCTCGGCCACCTACGATCCTAAACGGAACAGGATTTGTTCCAGATGCAAGCTGCCACAAGCAGGAAGCCTGGCTTCCCATGGAGGAACAATTGCCACCTGCAAACTGACATCAGGCACCTGGGCAGCTGACTTTACTTACCCCTGGAAACAGGCCATCCTTTGTTCCCAACTCCCTCTGCCGGGCACCCGGCTCCGTGCACCTACAATCCCGAACGGAACAGGATTTCTTCCAGATGCAAGCTGCCACAAACTGGAAGACTAGATTCCCATGGAGGGCCAAAGGCCTCCTACAAACTGACATCAGGCACCTGGGCAGCTGACTTTACTTACCCCTGGAAACAGGCCATCCTTTGTGCCCAACTCCCTCGGCCGGGCACCAGGCCTCGACCACCTACGATCCTAAACGGAACAGGATTTCTTCCAGATGCAAGCTGCCACAAACTGGAAGACTACCTTCCCTTAGAATGCCAAAGGCTGCTACAAACTGACATCAGGCACCTGGGCAGCTGACATTACTTACCCCTGGAAGCAGGCCATCCTTTGTGCCCAACTCCCTCTGTTGGGCAGCTGTCCTCGGCGACCTACAATCCTGAACGGAACAGGATTTCTTCAAGATGCAAGCTGCTACAAACTGGAAGACTTGCTTCCCTTGGAGGGCCAAAGGCCTCCTACAAACTGACATCAGGCACCTGGCAGCTGACTTTACTTACCCCTGGAAACAGGCCATCCTTTTTGCCTAACTCCCTCTGCCGGGCACCTGGCCACAGCCTCCTACAATCCCGAGCAGAACAGGATTTCTTCCAGATGCAAGCTGCCACAAACTGGAAGACTAGCTTCCCTTAGAGGGCCAAAGGCCTCCAACAAACTGACATCAGGCACCTGGGCAGCTGACTTACTTACCTCTGGAAACAGGCCATCCTTTGTTCCCAACTCCCTCTGCCGGGCACCCGGCTCCGGCCACCTACAATCCCGAACGGAACAGGATTTCTTCCAGATGCAAGCTGCCACAAGCTGGAAGCCTTGATTCCCATGGAGGAACAATTGCCACCTGCAAACTGACATCAGGCACCTGGGCAGCTGACTTTACTTACCCCTGGAAACAGGCCATCCTTTTTGCCCAACTCCCTCTGCCGGGCACCTGGCCATGGCCACCTACAATCCCGAGCAGAACAGGATTTCTTCCAGATGCAAGCTGCCACAAACTGGAAGACTAGCTTCCCTTAGAAGGCCAAAGGCCTCCAACAAACTGACATCAGGCACCTGGGCAGCTGACTTTACTTACCTCTGGAAACAGGCCATACTTTGTGCCCAACTCCCTCTGCCAGGCACCAGGCCTCGGCCACCTACAATCGGATACGAAACAGTATTTCTTCCAGATGCAAGCTGCCACAAGCTGGAAGCCTGGCTTCCCATGGAGGAACAATTTCCATCTGCAAACTGACATCAGGCACGTGGGCAGCTGACTTTACTTACCCCTGGAAACAGGCCATCTTTTGTGCCCAACTCCCTCTGCCGGGCACCTGGCCTCGGCCACCTACAATCCCAAACGGAACAGGCTTTCTTCTAGATGCAAGCTGCCACAAACTGGAAGACTAGCTTCCCATGGAGGAACAATTGCCACCTGCAAACTGACATCAGGCACCTGGGCAGTTGACTTTACTTACCCCTGGGAACAGGCCATCCTTTGTTCCCAACTCCCTCTGCCGGGCACCAGGCCTCGGCCACCTACGATCCTAAACGGAACAGGATTTGTTCCAGATGCAAGCTGCCACAAGCAGGAAGCCTGGCTTCCCATGGAGGGCCAAAGGCCTCCTACAAACTGACATCAGGCACCTGGGCAGCTGTCTTTACTTACCCCTGGAAACAGGCCATCCTTTGTGCCCAACTCCCTCTGCCTGGTACCAGGCCTCGACCACCTACAATCCCGAACGGAACAGGATTTCTTCCAGATGCAAGCTGCCACAAGCAGGAAGCCTGGCTTCCCATCAAGGGCCAAAGGCCGCCTACAAACTGACATCAGGCACCTGGGCAGCTGACTTTACTTACCCCTGGAAACAGGCCATCCTTTGTTCCAAACTCCCTCAGCAAGGCACCCGGATCCATGCACCTACAATCCCGAGCGGAACAGGATTTTTTCCAGATGCAAACTGCCACAAACTGGAAGACTAGCTTCCTTTAGTGGGACAAAGGCCTGCTACAAACTGACATCAGGCACCTGGGCAGCTGACTTTACTTACCCCTGGAAACAGGCCATCCTTTGTGCCCAACTCCCTCTGCCGGGCACCAGACCTTGACAACGTACAATCCCGAATGGAATAGGATTTCTTCCAGATGCAAGCTGCCACAATCTGGAAGCCTTGATTCCATGGAGGAACAATTGCCACCTGCAAACTGACATCAGGCACCTGGGCAGCTGACTTTACTTACCCCTGGAAACAGGCCATCCTTTTTGCCCAACTCCCTCTGCCGGGCACCTGGCCATGGCCACCTACAATCCCGAGCAGAACAGGATTTCTTCCAGATGCAAGCTGCCACAAACTGGAAGACTGGCTTCCTTAGAGGGCCAAGGGTCTCCAACAAACTGACATCAGGCATCTGGGCAGCTGACTTTACTTACCTCTGGAAACAGGCCATCCTTTGTGCCCAACTCCCTCTGCCGGGCACCTGGCCTCGGCCACCTACAAACCCAAACGGAACAGGCTTTCTTCTAGATGCAAGCTGCCACAAACTGGAAGACTAGCTTCCCATGGAGGGCCAAAGGCCTCCTACAAACTGACATCAGGCACCTGGGCAGCTGACTTTACTTACCCCTGGAAACAGGCCATCCTTTGTTCCCAACTCCCTCTGCCGGGCAACTGGCCTCGGCCACCTACAATCCCGAACGGAACAGGATTTCTTCCCGATGCAAGGTGCCACGAACTGGAAGACTACCTTCCCTTAGCAAGGCAAAGGCCGGCTACAAACTGACATCAGGCACCTGGGCATCTGACTTTACTTACCCCTGGAATCAGGCCATCCTTTGTTCCCAACTCCCCCAGCAGGGCACGCGGCTCCGGCCATCTACAATCCCGAACGGAACAGGATTTCTTCCAGATGCAAGCTGCCACAAGCTGGAAGCCTGGCTTCCCATGGAGGAACAATTGCCACCTGCAAACTGACATCAGGCACCTGGGCAGCTGACTTTACTTACCCCTGGGAACAGGCTATCCTTTGTTCCCAACTCCCTCTGCCGGGCACCAGGCCTCGGCCACCTACGATCCTAAACGGAACAGGATTTGTTCCAGATGCAAGCTGCCACAAGCAGGAAGCCTGGCTTCCCATGGAGGAACAATTGCCACCTGCAAACTGACATCAGGCACCTGGGCAGCTGACTTTACTTACCCCTGGAAACAGGCCATCCTTTGTTCCCAACTCCCTCTGCCGGGCACCCGGCTCCGTGCACCTACAATCCCGAACGGAACAGGATTTCTTCCAGATGCAAGCTGCCACAAACTGGAAGACTAGATTCCCATGGAGGGCCAAAGGCCTCCTACAAACTGACATCAGGCACCTGGGCAGCTGACTTTACTTACCCCTGGAAACAGGCCATCCTTTGTGCCCAACTCCCTCGGCCGGGCACCAGGCCTCGACCACCTACGATCCTAAACGGAACAGGATTTCTTCCAGATGCAAGCTGCCACAAACTGGAAGACTACCTTCCCTTAGAATGCCAAAGGCCTGCTACAAACTGACATCAGGCACCTGGGCAGCTGACATTACTTACCCCTGGAAGCAGGCCATCCTTTGTGCCCAACTCCCTCTGTTGGGCAGCTGTCCTCGGCGACCTACAATCCTGAACGGAACAGGATTTCTTCAAGATGCAAGCTGCTACAAACTGGAAGACTTGCTTCCCTTGGAGGGCCAAAGGCCTCCTACAAACTGACATCAGGCACCTGGGCAGCTGACTTTACTTACCCCTGGAAACAGGCCATCCTTTTTGCCTAACTCCCTCTGCCGGGCACCTGGCCACAGCCTCCTACAATCCCGAGCAGAACAGGATTTCTTCCAGATGCAAGCTGCCACAAACTGGAAGACTAGCTTCCCTTAGAGGGCCAAAGGCCTCCAACAAACTGACATCAGGCACCTGGGCAGCTGACTTTACTTACCTCTGGAAACAGGCCATCCTTTGTTCCCAACTCCCTCTGCCGGGCACCCGGCTCCGGCCACCTACAATCCCGAACGGAACAGGATTTCTTCCAGATGCAAGCTGCCACAAGCTGGAAGCCTTGATTCCCATGGAGGAACAATTGCCACCTGCAAACTGACATCAGGCACCTGGGCAGCTGACTTTACTTACCCCTGGAAACAGGCCATCCTTTTTGCCCAACTCCCTCTGCCGGGCACCTGGCCATGGCCACCTACAATCCCGAGCAGAACAGGATTTCTTCCAGATGCAAGCTGCCACAAACTGGAAGACTAGCTTCCCTTAGAAGGCCAAAGGCCTCCAACAAACTGACATCAGGCACCTGGGCAGCTGACTTTACTTACCTCTGGAAACAGGCCATACTTTGTGCCCAACTCCCTCTGCCAGGCACCAGGCCTCGGCCACCTACAATCGGATACGAAACAGTATTTCTTCCAGATGCAAGCTGCCACAAGCTGGAAGCCTGGCTTCCCATGGAGGAACAATTTCCATCTGCAAACTGACATCAGGCACGTGGGCAGCTGACTTTACTTACCCCTGGAAACAGGCCATCTTTTGTGCCCAACTCCCTCTGCCGGGCACCTGGCCTCGGCCACCTACAATCCCAAACGGAACAGGCTTTCTTCTAGATGCAAGCTGCCACAAACTGGAAGACTAGCTTCCCATGGAGGAACAATTGCCACCTGCAAACTGACATCAGGCACCTGGGCAGTTGACTTTACTTACCCCTGGGAACAGGCCATCCTTTGTTCCCAACTCCCTCTGCCGGGCACCAGGCCTCGGCCACCTACGATCCTAAACGGAACAGGATTTGTTCCAGATGCAAGCTGCCACAAGCAGGAAGCCTGGCTTCCCATGGAGGGCCAAAGGCCTCCTACAAACTGACATCAGGCACCTGGGCAGCTGTCTTTACTTACCCCTGGAAACAGGCCATCCTTTGTGCCCAACTCCCTCTGCCTGGTACCAGGCCTCGACCACCTACAATCCCGAACGGAACAGGATTTCTTCCAGATGCAAGCTGCCACAAGCAGGAAGCCTGGCTTCCCATCAAGGGCCAAAGGCCGCCTACAAACTGACATCAGGCACCTGGGCAGCTGACTTTACTTACCCCTGGAAACAGGCCATCCTTTGTTCCAAACTCCCTCAGCAAGGCACCCGGATCCATGCACCTACAATCCCGAGCGGAACAGGATTTTTTCCAGATGCAAACTGCCACAAACTGGAAGACTAGCTTCCTTTAGTGGGACAAAGGCCTGCTACAAACTGACATCAGGCACCTGGGCAGCTGACTTTACTTACCCCTGGAAACAGGCCATCCTTTGTGCCCAACTCCCTCTGCCGGGCACCAGACCTTGACAACGTACAATCCCGAATGGAATAGGATTTCTTCCAGATGCAAGCTGCCACAATCTGGAAGCCTGGCTTCCCTTGGAGGGCCAAAGGCCTCCTACAAACTGACATCAGGCACCTGGGCAGCTGACTTTACTTACCCCTGGAAACAGGCCATCCTTTGTGCCCAACTCCCTCTGCCGGGCACCTGGCTCCGGCCATCTACAATCCCGAACGGAACAGGATTTCTTCCAGATGCAAGCTGCCACAAGCTGGAAGCCTGGCTTCCCTTGGAGGGCCAAAGGCCTCCTACAAACTGACAACAGGCACCTGGGCAGCTGACTTTACTTACCTCTGAAAACAGGCCATCCTTTGTGCCCAACTCCCTCTGCCGGGCACCTGGCCTCGGCCACGTACAATCCTAAACGGAACAGGTTTTCTTCCAGATGCAAGCTGCCACAAACTGGAAGACTAGCTTCCCATGGAGGGCCAAAGGCCTCCTACAAACTGACATCAGGCACCTGGGCAGCTGACTTTACTTACCCCTGGAAACAGGCCATCCTTTGTTCCCAACTCCCTCTGCCGGGCACCCGGCTCCGGCCACCTACAATCCCGAACGGAACACGATTTCTTCCAGATGCAAGCTGCCACAAGCTGGAAGCCTTGATTCCCATTGAGGAACAATTGCCACCTGCAAACTGACATCAGGCACCTGGGCAGCTGACTTTACTTACGCCTGGAAAGAGGCCATCTTTTGTTCCCAACTCCCTCAGCCGGGCACCAGGCCTCGGCCATCTACAATCCTAAACGAAACAGGATTTCTTCCAGATGCAAGCTGCCACAAACTGGAAGACTACATTCCCTTAGAGGGCCAAAGGCCTGCTACAAACTGACATCAGGCACCTGGGCAGCTGACTTTACTTACCCCTGGAAACAGGCCATCCTTTGTGCCCAACTCCCTCTGCCGGGCACCCGGCTCCGTGCACCTACAATCCCGAACGGAACAAGATTACTTCCAGATGCAAGCTGCAACAGGCAGGAAGCCTGGCTTCCCATAGAGGGCCAAAGGCCTCCTACAAACTGACATCAGGCACCAGGGCAGCTGACTTCACTTACCCCTAAAAACAGGCCATCCTTTGTTCCCAACTCTTTCTGCCGGGCACCCGGCTCCGTGCACCTACAATCCCGAACGGAACAGGATTTTTTCCAGATGTAAGCTGCCACAAACTGGAAGACTAGCTTCCCTTGGAGGGCCAAAGGCCTCCTACAAACTGACATCAGGCACCTGGGCAGCTGACTTTACTTACCCCTGGAAACAGGCCATCGTTTTTGTCCAACTCCCTCTGCCGGGCACCTGGCCTCGGCCACCTACAATCCCGAACGGAACAGGATTTCTTCCAGATGCAAGCTGCCACAAACTGGAAGACTTGCTTCCCTTAGAGGGCAAAAGGCCTCCTACAAACTGACATCAGGCACCTGGGCAGCTGACTTTACTTACCCCTGGAAACAGGCCATCCTTTGTGCCCAACTCCCTCTGCCGGGCACCCGGCTCCGTGCACCAAAATCCCGAACGGAACAGGATTTCTTCCAGATGCAAGCTGCCACAAACTGGAAGACTAGCTTCCCTTAGAGGGCCAAAGGCCTCCTACAAACTGACATCAGGCACCTGGGCAGCTGACTTTACTTACTCCTAAAAAAGGCCATCTTTTTTTCCAACCTCCCTCTGCCGGGCACCCGGCTCCGTGCACCTACAATCCCGAACGGAACAGGATTTCTTCCAGATGCAAGCTGCCACAAACTGGAAGACTTGCTTCCCTTAGAGGGCAAAAGGCCTCCTACAAACTGACATCAGGCACCTGGGCAGATGACTTTACTTACCCCTGGAAACAGGCCATCCTTTGTGCCCAACTCCCTCTGCCGGGCACCCGGCTCCGTGCACCAAAATCCCGAACGGAACAGGATTTCTTCCAGATGCAAGCTGCCACAAACTGGAAGACTTGCTTCCCTTAGAGGGCTAAAGGCCTCCTACAAACTGACATCAGGCACCTGGGCAGCTGACTTTACTTACCCCTGGAAACAGGCCATCCTTTGTTCCCAACTCCCTCTGCCGGGCACCCGGCTCCGTGCACCTACAATCCCGAACGGAACAGGATTTCTTCCAGATGCAAGCTGCCACAAACTGGAAGCCTGGCATCCCATGGAGGGCCAAAGGCCTCCTACAAACTGACATCAGGCACCTGGGCAGCTGACTTTACTTACCCCTTGAAGCAGGCCATCCTTTGTGCACAACTCCCTCTGTTGGGCAGCTGGCCTCGGCCTCCTACAATCCCGAGCAGAACAGGATTTCTTCCAGATGCAAGCTGCCACAAACTGGAAGACTAGCTTCCCTTAGAAGGCCAAAGGCCTCCAACAAACTGACATCAGGCACCTGGGCAGCTGTCTTTACTTACCACTGGAAACAGGCCATCTTTTGTGCCCAACTCCCTCTGCCGGGCAGCAGGCCTCGGCCACCTACGATCCCGAACAGAACAGCATTTCTTCCAGATGCAAGCTGCCACAAGCTGGAAGCCTGGCTTCCTATGGAGGGCCAAAGGCCTCCTACAAACTGACATCAGGCACCTGGGCAGCTGACTTTACTTACCCCTGGAAACAGTCTTCCTTTGTTCCCAACTCCCTCAGCCGGGCACCAGGCCTCGGCCACCTACAATCCTAAACGAAACAGGATTTCTTCCAGATGCAAGCTGCCACAAACTGGAAGACTACATTCCCTTAGAGGGCCAAAGGCCTGCTACAAACTGACATCAGGCACCTGGGCAGCTGACTTTACTTACCCCTGGAAACAGGCCATCCTTTGTGCCCAACTCCCTCTGCCGGGCACCAGGCCTCAGCCACCTACAATCCCGAACGGAACAGGATTTCTTCCAGATGCAAGCTGCCACAAGCAGGAAGCCTGGCTTCCCATGGAGGGCAAAAGGCCTCCTAAAAACTGACATCAGGCACCTGGGCAGCTGACTTTACTTACCCCTGGAAACAGGCCATCCTTTGTGCCCAACTCCCTCTGCCGGGCACCCGGCTCCGTGCACCTACAATCCCGAACGGAACAAGATTACTTCCAGATGCAAGCTGCAACAGGCAGGAAGCCTGGCTTCCCATGGAGGGCCAAAGGCCTCCTACAAACTGACATCAGGCACCAGGGCAGCTGACTTCACTTACCCCTAAAAACAGGCCATCCTTTGTTCCCAACTCTTTCTGCCGGGCACCCGGCTCCGTGCACCTACAATCCCGAACGGAACAGGATTTTTTCCAGATGCAAACTGCCACAACCTGGAAGACTAGCTTCCTTTAGTGGGCCAAAGGCCTGCTACAAACTGACATCAGGCACCTGGGCAGCTGACTTTACTTACCCCTGGAAACAGGCCATCCTTTGTGCCCAACTCCCTCCGCCGGGCACCAGGCCTTGGCCACGTACAATCCCGAACGGAATAGGATTACTTCCAGATGCAAGCTGCCACACGCTGGAAGCCTGGCTTCCCTTGGAGGGCCAAAGGCCTCCTACAAACTGACATCAGGCACCTGGGCAGCTGACTTTACTTACCCCTGGAAACAGGCCATCCTTTGTGCCCAACTACCTCTGCCGGGCACGCGGCTCCGGCCATCTACAATCTCGAACGGAACAGGATTTCTTCCAGATGCAAGCTGCCACAAGCTGGAAGCCTGGCTTCCCTTGGAGTGCCAAAGGCCTCCTACAAACTGACATCAGGCACCTGGGCAGCTGACTTTACTTACCCCTGGAAACAGGCCATCCTTTGTTCCCAACTCCCTCTGCCGAGCACCCGGCTCCGTGCACCTACAATCCCGAACGGAACAGGATTTTTTCCAGATGCAAGCTGCTACAAACTGGAAGACTAGCTTCCCTTGGAGGGCCAAAGGCCTCCTACAAACTGAAATCAGGCACCTGGGCAGCTGACTTTACTTACCCCTGGAAACAGGCCATCGTTTTTGTCCAACTCCCTCTGCCGGGCACCTGGCCTCGGCCACCTACAATCCCGAACGGAACAGGATTTCTTCCAGATGCAAGCTGCCACAAACTGGAAGACTTGCTTCCCTTAGAGGACAAAAGGCCTCCTACAAACTGACATCAGGCACCTGGGCAGCTGACTTTACTTACCCCTGGAAACAGGCCATCCTTTGTGCCCAACTCCCTCTGCCGGGCACCCGGCTCCGTGCACCAAAATTCCGAACGGAACAGGATTTCTTCCAGATGCAAGCTGCCACAAACTGGAAGACTAGCTTCCCATAGAGGGCAAAAGGCCTGCTACAAACTGACATCAGGCACCTGGGCAGCTGACTTTACTTACCCCTAAAAAAGGCCATCATTTTTCCAACCTCCCTCTGCCGGGCACCCGGCTCCGTGCACCTACAATCCCGAACGGAACAGGATTTTTTCCAGATGGAAGCTGCTACAAACTGGAAGACTAGCTTCCTGTAGAGGGCCAAATGCCTGCTACAAACTGAGATCAGGCACCTGGGCAGCTGACTTTACTTACCCCTAAAAACAGGCCATCATTTGTGCCCAACTCCCTCTGCCGGGCACCGGGCCTCGGCCACCTACGATCCCAAACGGAACAGGATTTCTTCCAGATGCAAGCTGCCACAAGCTGGAAGCCTGGCTTCCCTTGGAGGGCCAAAGGCCTCCTACAAACTGAAATCAGGCACATGGGCAGCTGACCTTACTTATTCCTAAAAACAGGCCATCCTTTGCGCCCAACTCCCTCTCCAGGGCACCTGGCCTCGGCCACCTACAATCCCGAACGGAACAGGATTTCTTCCAGATGCAAGCTGCCACAAACTTTTAAACTTGCTTCCCGTAGAGGGCCAAAGGCCACCTACAAACTAACACCAGGCACCTGGGCAGCTGACTTTACTTACCCCTGGAAACAGGCCATCCTTTTTTCCCAACTCCCTCAGCAGGGCACCCGGCTCCGGCCACCTACAATCCCGAACGGAACAGGATTTCTTCCAGATGCAAGCTGCCACAAGCAGGAAGCCAGGTTTCCCTTGGAGGGCCAAAGGCCTCCTAAAAACTGACATCAGGCACCTGGGCAGCTGACTTTACTTACCCCTGGAAACAGGCCATCCTTTGTGCCCAACTCCCTCTGCCGGGCACCAGGCCTCGGCTACCTACAATCGGAAACGGAACAGTATTTCTTCCAGAGGCAAGCTGCCACAAGCTGGAAGCCGGGCTTCCCATGGAGGAACAATTGCCATCCGCAAACTGACATCAGGCACCTGGGCAGCTGACGTTACTTACACTTGGAAACAGGCCATCCTTTGTGCCCAGCTCCCTCTGCCGGGCACCAGGCCTCGGCCACCTACAATCCCGAACAGAACAGGATTTCTTCCAGATGCAAGCTGCCACAAACTGGAAGACTTGCTTCCCTTAGAGGGCCAAAGGCCTCCTACAAACTGACATCAGGCACCTGGGCAGCTGACTTTACTTACCCCTGGAAACAGGCCATCCTTTGTGCCCAACTCCCTCGGCCGGGCACCCGGCTCCGTGCACCAATATCCCGAACGGAAGAGGATTTTTTCCAGACGCAAGCTGCCACAAACTGGAAGACTTGCTTCCCTTAGAGGGCCAAAGGCCTCCTACAAACTGACATCAGGCACCTGGGCAGCTGACTTTACTTACCCCTGGAAACAGGCCATCCTTTGTTCCCAACTCCCTCTGCCGGGCACCCGGCTCCATGCACCTACAATCCCGAAGGGAACAGGATTTCTTCCAGATGCAAGCTGCCACAAGCTGGAAGACTAGATCCCCATGGAGGGCCAAAGGCCTCCTACAAACTGACATCAGGCACCTGGGCAGCTGACTTTACTTACCCCTGGAAGCAGGCCATCCTTTGTGCCCAACTCCCTCTGTTGGGCAGCTGGCCTCAGCCATCTACAATCCCAAACGGAACAGGATTTCTTCCAGATACAAGCTGCCACAAACTGGAAGACTAGATTCCCATGGAGGGCCAAAGGCCTCCTACAAACTGACATCAGGCACCTGGGCCGCTGACTTCACTTACCCCTGGAAACAGGCCATCCTTTGTGCCCAACTCCCTCTGCCGGGCAACTGGCCTCGGCCACCTACAATCCCGAACGGAACAGGATTTCTTCCCCATGGAAGGTGCCACAAACTGGAAGACTACCTTCCCTTAGCGGGCCAAAGGCCGGCTACAAACTGACATCAGGCACCTGGGCAGCTGACTTTACTTACCCCTTCAATGAGGCCATCCTTTGTTCCCAACTCCCCCAGCAGGGCACCCGGCTCCGGCCACCTACAATCCCAAATGGAACAGGATTTCTTCCAGATGCAAGCTGCCACAAGCTGGAAGCCTGGCTTCCCATGGAGGAACAATTGCCACCTGCAAACTGACATCAGGCACCTGGGCAGCTGACTTTACTTACCCCTGGGAACAGGCCATTCTTTGTTCCCAACTCCCTCTGCCGGGCACCAGGCCTCGGCCACCTACGATCCTAAACGGAACAGGATTTGTTCCAGATGCAAGCTGCCACAAGCAGGAAGCCTGGCTTCCCATGGAGGGCCAAAGGCCTCCTACAAACTGACATCAGGCACCTGGGCAGCTGTCTTTACTTACCCCTGGAAACAGGCCATCCTTTGTGCCCAACTCCCTCTGCCGGGCACCAGGCCTCAGCCACCTACAATCCGGAACGGAACAGGATTTCTTCCAGATGCAAGCTGCCACAAGCAGGAAGCCTGGCTTCCCATCAAGGGCCAAAGGCCGCCTACAAACTGACATCAGGCACCTGGGCAGGTGACTTTACTTACCCCTGGAAACAGGCCATCCTTTGTTCCCAACTCCCTCAGCAGGGCACCCGGCTCCGTGCACCTACAATCCCGAACGGAACAGGATTTTTTCCAGATGCAAACTGCCACAACCTGGAAGACTACCTTCCTTTAGTGGGCCAAAGGCCTGCTACAAACTGACATCAGGCACCTGGGCAGCTGACTTTACTTACCCCTGGAAACAGGCCATCCTTTGTGCCCAACTCCCTCTGCCGGGCACCAGGCCTTGGCCACGTACAATCCCGAACGGAATAGGATTTCTTCCAGATGCAAGCTGCCACACGCTGGAAGCCTGGCTTCCCATGGAGGGCCAAAGGCCTCCTACAAACTGACATCAGGCACCTGGGCAGCTGACTTTACTTACCCCTGGAAACAGGCCATCCTTTGTGCCCAACTCCCTCTGCCGGGCACCCGGCTCCGGCCATCTGCAATCCCGAACGGAACAGGATTTCTTCCAGATGCAAGCTGCCACAAGCTGGAAGCCTGGCTTCCCTTGGAGGGCCAAAGGCCTCCTACAAACTGACATCAGGCACCTGGGCAGCTGACATTACTTACTCCTGGAAAGAGGCCATCCTTTGTTCCCAACTCCCTCTGCCGGGCACCCGGCTCCGTGCACCTACAATCCCGAACGGAACAGGATTTTTTCCAGATGCAAGCTGCTACAAGCTCGAAGACTAGATTCCTTTAGATGGCCAAATACCTGCTACAAACTGACATCAGGCACCTGGGCATCTGACTTTACTTACCCCTGGAAACAGGCCATCCTTTGTCCCCAACTCCCTCTCCAGGGCACCTGGCCTCGGCCACCTACAATCCCGAACGGAACAGGATTTCTTCCAGATGCAAGCTGCCACAAACTGGAAGACTTGCTTCCCTTGGAGGGCCAAAGGCCTCCTACAAACTGACATCAGGCACCTGGGCAGCTGACTTTACTTACCCCTGGAAACAGGCCATCCTTTGTGCCCAACTCCTTCTGCCGGGCACCTGGCCTCGGCCACCTACAATCCTGAACGGAACAGGATTTCTTCCAGATGCAAGCTGCCACAAACTGGAAGACTACCTTCCCTTAGAGGGCCAAAGGCCTGCTACAAACTGACATCAGGCACCTGGGCAGCTGTCTTTACTTACCCCTGGAAACAGGCCATCTTTTGTGCCCAACTCTCTCTGCCGGGCAGCAGGCCTCGGCCACCTACGATCCCAAACGGAACCGCATTTCTTCCAGATGCAAGCTGCCACAAGCTGGAACCCTAGCTTCCTATGGAGGGCCAAAGGCCTCCTACAAACTGACATCAGGCACCTGGGCAGCTGACTTTACTTACCCCTGGAAACAGTCTTCCTTTGTTCCCAACTCCCTCAGCCGGGCACCAGGCCTCGGCCACCTACAATCCTAAACGAAACAGGATTTCCTCCAGATGCAAGCTGCCACAAACTGGAAGACTACATTCCCGTAGAGGGCCAAAGGCCTGCTACAAACTGACATCAGGCACCTGGGCAGCTGACTTTACTTATTCCTGGAAACAGGCCATCCTTTGTGCCCAACTCCCTCTGCCGGGCACCAGGCCTCGGCCACCTACAATCCCGAACGGAACAGGATTTCTTCCAGATGCAAGCTGCCACAAGCAGGAAGCCTGGCTTCCCATGGAGGGCAAAAGGCCTCCTAAAAACTGACATCAGGCACCTGGGCAGCTGACTTTACTTACTCCTGGAAACAGGCCATCCTTTGTGCCCAACTCCCTCTGCCGGGCACCCGGCTCCGTGCACCTACAATCCCGAACGGAACAAGATTACTTCCAGATGCAAGCTGCAACAGGCAGGAAGCCTGGCTTCCCATGGAGGGCCAAAGGCCTCCTACAAACTGACATCAGGCACCAGGGCGGCTGACTTTTCTTACCTCTAAAAACAGGCCATCCTTTGTTCCCAACTCTTTCTGCCGGGCACCCGGCTCCGTGCACCTACAATCCCGAACGGAACAGGATTTTTTCCAGATGCAAACTGCCACAACCTGGAAGACTAGCTTCCTTTAGTGGGCCAAAGGCCTGCTACAAACTGACATCAGGCACCTGGGCAGCTGTCTTTACTTACCCCTGGAAACAGGCCATCCTTTGTGCCCAACTCCCTCCGCCGGGCACCAGGCCTTGGCCATGTACAATCCCGAACGGAATAGGATTACTTCCAGATGCAAGCTGCCACACGCTGGAAGCCTGGCTTCCCTTGGAGGGCCAAAGGCCTCCTACAAACTGACATCAGGCACCTGGGCAGCTGACTTTACTTACCCCTGGAAACAGGCCATCATTTGTGCCCAACTCCCTCTGCCGGGCACGCAGCTCCGGCCATCTACAATCTCGAACGGAACAGGATTTCTTCCAGATGCAAGCTGCCACAAGCTGGAAGCCTGGCTTCCCTTGGAGTGCCAAAGGCCTCCTACAAACTGACATCAGGCACCTGGGCAGCTGACTTTACTTACCCCTGGAAACAGGCCATCCTTTGTTCCCAACTCCCTCTCCCGGGCACCCGGCTCCGTGCACCTACAATCCCGAACGGAACAGGATTTCTTCCAGATGCAAGCTGCTACAAACTGGAAGACTAGCTTCCCTTGGAGGGCCAAAGGCCTCCTACAAACTGACATCAGGCACCTGGGCAGCTGACTTTACTTACCCCTAAAAAAGGCCATCATTTTTCCAACCTCCCTCTGCCGGGCACCCGGCTCCGTGCACCTACAATCCCGAACGGAACAGGATTTTTTCCAGATGGAAGCTGCTACAAACTGGAAG
Organism: Chamaea fasciata; assembly: GCF_029207755.1. Taxonomy (NCBI): domain Eukaryota; kingdom Metazoa; phylum Chordata; class Aves; order Passeriformes; family Sylviidae; genus Chamaea; species Chamaea fasciata. The sequence continues at coordinate 19,607 of NW_027094977.1, read as the reverse complement.
ACTAGCTTCCTGTAGAGGGCCAAATGCCTGCTACAAACTGAGATCAGGCACCTGGGCAGCTGACTTTACTTACCCCTAAAAACAGGCCATCATTTGTGCCCAACTCCCTCTGCCGGGCACCGGGCCTCGGCCACCTACGATCCCAAACGGAACAGGATTTCTTCCAGATGCAAGCTGCCACAAGCTGGAAGCCTGGCTTCCCTTGGAGGGCCAAAGGCCTCCTACAAACTGAAATCAGGCACATGGGCAGCTGACCTTACTTATTCCTAAAAACAGGCCATCCTTTGCGCCCAACTCCCTCTCCAGGGCACCTGGCCTCGGCCACCTACAATCCCGAACGGAACAGGATTTCTTCCAGATGCAAGCTGCCACAAACTTTTAAACTTGCTTCCCGTAGAGGGCCAAAGGCCACCTACAAACTAACACCAGGCACCTGGGCAGCTGACTTTACTTACCCCTGGAAACAGGCCATCCTTTTTTCCCAACTCCCTCAGCAGGGCACCCGGCTCCGGCCACCTACAATCCCGAACGGAACAGGATTTCTTCCAGATGCAAGCTGCCACAAGCAGGAAGCCAGGTTTCCCTTGGAGGGCCAAAGGCCTCCTAAAAACTGACATCAGGCACCTGGGCAGCTGACTTTACTTACCCCTGGAAACAGGCCATCCTTTGTGCCCAACTCCCTCTGCCGGGCACCAGGCCTCGGCTACCTACAATCGGAAACGGAACAGTATTTCTTCCAGAGGCAAGCTGCCACAAGCTGGAAGCCGGGCTTCCCATGGAGGAACAATTGCCATCCGCAAACTGACATCAGGCACCTGGGCAGCTGACGTTACTTACACTTGGAAACAGGCCATCCTTTGTGCCCAGCTCCCTCTGCCGGGCACCAGGCCTCGGCCACCTACAATCCCGAACAGAACAGGATTTCTTCCAGATGCAAGCTGCCACAAACTGGAAGACTTGCTTCCCTTAGAGGGCAAAAGGCCTCCTACAAACTGACATCAGGCACCTGGGCAGCTGACTTTACTTACCCCTGGAAACAGGCCATCCTTTGTGCCCAACTCCCTCGGCCGGGCACCCGGCTCCGTGCACCAATATCCCGAACGGAAGAGGATTTTTTCCAGACGCAAGCTGCCACAAACTGGAAGACTTGCTTCCCTTAGAGGGCCAAAGGCCTCCTACAAACTGACATCAGGCACCTGGGCAGCTGACTTTACTTACCCCTGGAAACAGGCCATCCTTTGTTCCCAACTCCCTCTGCCGGGCACCCGGCTCCATGCACCTACAATCCCGAACGGAACAGGATTTCTTCCAGATGCAAGCTGCCACAAGCTGGAAGACTAGATCCCCATGGAGGGCCAAAGGCCTCCTACAAACTGACATCAGGCACCTGGGCAGCTGACTTTACTTACCCCTGGAAGCAGGCCATCCTTTGTGCCCAACTCCCTCTGTTGGGCAGCTGGCCTCAGCCATCTACAATCCCAAACGGAACAGGATTTCTTCCAGATACAAGCTGCCACAAACTGGAAGACTAGATTCCCATGGAGGGCCAAAGGCCTCCTACAAACTGACATCAGGCACCTGGGCAGCTGACTTCACTTACCCCTGGAAACAGGCCATCCTTTGTGCCCAACTCCCTCTGCCGGGCAACTGGCCTCGGCCACCTACAATCCCGAACGGAACAGGATTTCTTCCCCATGGAAGGTGCCACAAACTGGAAGACTACCTTCCCTTAGCGGGCCAAAGGCCGGCTACAAACTGACATCAGGCACCTGGGCAGCTGACTTTACTTACCCCTGGAATGAGGCCATCCTTTGTTCCCAACTCCCCCAGCAGGGCACCCGGCTCCGGCCACCTACAATCCCAAATGGAACAGGATTTCTTCCAGATGCAAGCTGCCACAAGCTGGAAGCCTGGCTTCCCATGGAGGAACAATTGCCACCTGCAAACTGACATCAGGCACCTGGGCAGCTGACTTTACTTACCCCTGGGAACAGGCCATTCTTTGTTCCCAACTCCCTCTGCCGGGCACCAGGCCTCGGCCACCTACGATCCTAAACGGAACAGGATTTGTTCCAGATGCAAGCTGCCACAAGCAGGAAGCCTGGCTTCCCATGGAGGGCCAAAGGCCTCCTACAAACTGACATCAGGCACCTGGGCAGCTGTCTTTACTTACCCCTGGAAACAGGCCATCCTTTGTGCCCAACTCCCTCTGCCGGGCACCAGGCCTCAGCCACCTACAATCCGGAACGGAACAGGATTTCTTCCAGATGCAAGCTGCCACAAGCAGGAAGCCTGGCTTCCCATCAAGGGCCAAAGGCCGCCTACAAACTGACATCAGGCACCTGGGCAGGTGACTTTACTTACCCCTGGAAACAGGCCATCCTTTGTTCCCAACTCCCTCAGCAGGGCACCCGGCTCCGTGCACCTACAATCCCGAACGGAACAGGATTTTTTCCAGATGCAAACTGCCACAACCTGGAAGACTACCTTCCTTTAGTGGGCCAAAGGCCTGCTACAAACTGACATCAGGCACCTGGGCAGCTGACTTTACTTACCCCTGGAAACAGGCCATCCTTTGTGCCCAACTCCCTCTGCCGGGCACCAGGCCTTGGCCACGTACAATCCCGAACGGAATAGGATTTCTTCCAGATGCAAGCTGCCACACGCTGGAAGCCTGGCTTCCCATGGAGGGCCAAAGGCCTCCTACAAACTGACATCAGGCACCTGGGCAGCTGACTTTACTTACCCCTGGAAACAGGCCATCCTTTGTGCCCAACTCCCTCTGCCGGGCACCCGGCTCCGGCCATCTGCAATCCCGAACGGAACAGGATTTCTTCCAGATGCAAGCTGCCACAAGCTGGAAGCCTGGCTTCCCTTAGAGGGCCAAAGGCCTCCTACAAACTGACATCAGGCACCTGGGCAGCTGACATTACTTACTCCTGGAAACAGGCCATCCTTTGTTCCCAACTCCCACTGCCGGGCACCCGGCTCCGTGCACCTACAATCCCGAACGGAACAGGATTTTTTCCAGATGCAAGCTGCTACAAGCTCGAAGACTAGATTCCTTTAGAGGGCCAAATACCTGCTACAAACTGACATCAGGCACCTGGGCATCTGACTTTACTTACCCCTGGAAACAGGCCATCCTTTGTCCCCAACTCCCTCTCCAGGGCACCTGGCCTCGGCCACCTACAATCCCGAACGGAACAGGATTTCTTCCAGATGCAAGCTGCCACAAACTGGAAGACTTGCTTCCCTTGGAGGGCCAAAGGCCTCCTACAAACTGACATCAGGCACCTGGGCAGCTGACTTTACTTACCCCTGGAAACAGGCCATCCTTTGTGCCCAACTCCTTCTGCCGGGCACCTGGCCTCGGCCACCTACAATCCTGAACGGAACAGGATTTCTTCCAGATGCAAGCTGCCACAAACTGGAAGACTACCTTCCCTTAGAGGGCCAAAGGCCTGCTACAAACTGACATCAGGCACCTGGGCAGCTGTCTTTACTTACCCCTGGAAACAGGCCATCTTTTGTGCCCAACTCTCTCTGCCGGGCAGCAGGCCTCGGCCACCTACGATCCCAAACGGAACCGCATTTCTTCCAGATGCAAGCTGCCACAAGCTGGAACCCTAGCTTCCTATGGAGGGCCAAAGGCCTCCTACAAACTGACATCAGGCACCTGGGCAGCTGACTTTACTTACCCCTGGAAACAGTCTTCCTTTGTTCCCAACTCCCTCAGCCGGGCACCAGGCCTCGGCCACCTACAATCCTAAACGAAACAGGATTTCCTCCAGATGCAAGCTGCCACAAACTGGAAGACTACATTCCCTTAGAGGGCCAAAGGCCTGCTACAAACTGACATCAGGCACCTGGGCAGCTGACTTTACTTATTCCTGGAAACAGGCCATCCTTTGTGCCCAACTCCCTCTGCCGGGCACCAGGCCTCGGCCACCTACAATCCCGAACGGAACAGGATTTCTTCCAGATGCAAGCTGCCACAAGCAGGAAGCCTGGCTTCCCATGGAGGGCAAAAGGCCTCCTACAAACTGACATCAGGCACCAGGGCGGCTGACTTTTCTTACCTCTAAAAACAGGCCATCCTTTGTTCCCAACTCTTTCTGCCGGGCACCCGGCTCCGTGCACCTACAATCCCGAACGGAACAGGATTTTTTCCAGATGCAAACTGCCACAACCTGGAAGACTAGCTTCCTTTAGTGGGCCAAAGGCCTGCTACAAACTGACATCAGGCACCTGGGCAGCTGTCTTTACTTACCCCTGGAAACAGGCCATCCTTTGTGCCCAACTCCCTCCGCCGGGCACCAGGCCTTGGCCATGTACAATCCCGAACGGAATAGGATTACTTCCAGATGCAAGCTGCCACACGCTGGAAGCCTGGCTTCCCTTGGAGGGCCAAAGGCCTCCTACAAACTGACATCAGGCACCTGGGCAGCTGACTTTACTTACCCCTGGAAACAGGCCATCCTTTGTGCCCAACTCCCTCTGCCGGGCACGCAGCTCCGGCCATCTACAATCTCGAACGGAACAGGATTTCTTCCAGATGCAAGCTGCCACAAGCTGGAAGCCTGGCTTCCCTTGGAGTGCCAAAGGCCTCCTACAAACTGACATCAGGCACCTGGGCAGCTGACTTTACTTACCCCTGGAAACAGGCCATCCTTTGTTCCCAACTCCCTCTCCCGGGCACCCGGCTCCGTGCACCTACAATCCCGAACGGAACAGGATTTCTTCCAGATGCAAGCTGCTACAAACTGGAAGACTAGCTTCCCTTGGAGGGCCAAAGGCCTCCTACAAACTGACATCAGGCACCTGGGCAGCTGACTTTACTTACCCCTGGAAACAGGCCATCGTTTTTGTCCAACTCCCTCTGCCGGGCACCTGGCCTCGGCCACCTACAATCCCGAACGGAACAGGATTTCTTCCAGATGCAAGCTGCCACAAACTGGAAGACTTGCTTCCCTTAGAGGGCAAAAGGCCTCCTACAAACTGACATCAGGCACCTGGGCAGCTGACTTTACTTACCCCTGGAAACAGGCCATCCTTTGTGCCCAACTCCCTCTGCCGGGCACCTGGCCTCAGCCACCTACAATCCGGAACGGAACAGGATTTCTTCCAGATGCAAGCTGCCACAAGCAGGAAGCCTGGCTTCCCATCAAGGGCCAAAGGCCGCCTACAAACTGACATCAGGCACCTGGGCAGGTGACTTTACTTACCCCTGGAAACAGGCCATCCTTTGTTCCCAACTCCCTCAGCAGGGCACCCGGCTCCGTGCACCTACAATCCCGAACGGAACAGGATTTTTTCCAGATGCAAACTGCCACAACCTGGAAGACTACCTTCCTTTAGTGGGCCAAAGGCCTGCTACAAACTGACATCAGGCACCTGGGCAGCTGACTTTACTTACCCCTGGAAACAGGCCATCCTTTGTGCCCAACTCCCTCTGCCGGGCACCAGGCCTTGGCCACGTACAATCCCGAACGGAATAGGATTTCTTCCAGATGCAAGCTGCCACACGCTGGAAGCCTGGCTTCCCATGGAGGGCCAAAGGCCTCCTACAAACTGACATCAGGCACCTGGGCAGCTGACTTTACTTACCCCTGGAAACAGGCCATCCTTTGTGCCCAACTCCCTCTGCCGGGCACCCGGCTCCGGCCATCTGCAATCCCGAACGGAACAGGATTTCTTCCAGATGCAAGCTGCCACAAGCTGGAAGCCTGGCTTCCCTTGGAGGGCCAAAGGCCTCCTACAAACTGACATCAGGCACCTGGGCAGCTGACATTACTTACTCCTGGAAACAGGCCATCCTTTGTTCCCAACTCCCACTGCCGGGCACCCGGCTCCGTGCACCTACAATCCCGAACGGAACAGGATTTTTTCCAGATGCAAGCTGCTACAAGCTCGAAGACTAGATTCCTTTAGAGGGCCAAATACCTGCTACAAACTGACATCAGGCACCTGGGCATCTGACTTTACTTACCCCTGGAAACAGGCCATCCTTTGTCCCCAACTCCCTCTCCAGGGCACCTGGCCTCGGCCACCTACAATCCCGAACGGAACAGGATTTCTTCCAGATGCAAGCTGCCACAAACTGGAAGACTTGCTTCCCTTGGAGGGCCAAAGGCCTCCTACAAACTGACATCAGGCACCTGGGCAGCTGACTTTACTTACCCCTGGAAACAGGCCATCCTTTGTGCCCAACTCCTTCTGCCGGGCACCTGGCCTCGGCCACCTACAATCCTGAACGGAACAGGATTTCTTCCAGATGCAAGCTGCCACAAACTGGAAGACTACCTTCCCTTAGAGGGCCAAAGGCCTGCTACAAACTGACATCAGGCACCTGGGCAGCTGTCTTTACTTACCCCTGGAAACAGGCCATCTTTTGTGCCCAACTCTCTCTGCCGGGCAGCAGGCCTCGGCCACCTACGATCCCAAACGGAACCGCATTTCTTCCAGATGCAAGCTGCCACAAGCTGGAACCCTAGCTTCCTATGGAGGGCCAAAGGCCTCCTACAAACTGACATCAGGCACCTGGGCAGCTGACTTTACTTACCCCTGGAAACAGTCTTCCTTTGTTCCCAACTCCCTCAGCCGGGCACCAGGCCTCGGCCACCTACAATCCTAAACGAAACAGGATTTCCTCCAGATGCAAGCTGCCACAAACTGGAAGACTACATTCCCTTAGAGGGCCAAAGGCCTGCTACAAACTGACATCAGGCACCTGGGCAGCTGACTTTACTTATTCCTGGAAACAGGCCATCCTTTGTGCCCAACTCCCTCTGCCGGGCACCAGGCCTCGGCCACCTACAATCCCGAACGGAACAGGATTTCTTCCAGATGCAAGCTGCCACAAGCAGGAAGCCTGGCTTCCCATGGAGGGCAAAAGGCCTCCTACAAACTGACATCAGGCACCAGGGCGGCTGACTTTTCTTACCTCTAAAAACAGGCCATCCTTTGTTCCCAACTCTTTCTGCCGGGCACCCGGCTCCGTGCACCTACAATCCCGAACGGAACAGGATTTTTTCCAGATGCAAACTGCCACAACCTGGAAGACTAGCTTCCTTTAGTGGGCCAAAGGCCTGCTACAAACTGACATCAGGCACCTGGGCAGCTGTCTTTACTTACCCCTGGAAACAGGCCATCCTTTGTGCCCAACTCCCTCCGCCGGGCACCAGGCCTTGGCCATGTACAATCCCGAACGGAATAGGATTACTTCCAGATGCAAGCTGCCACACGCTGGAAGCCTGGCTTCCCTTGGAGGGCCAAAGGCCTCCTACAAACTGACATCAGGCACCTGGGCAGCTGACTTTACTTACCCCTGGAAACAGGCCATCATTTGTGCCCAACTCCCTCTGCCGGGCACGCAGCTCCGGCCATCTACAATCTCGAACGGAACAGGATTTCTTCCAGATGCAAGCTGCCACAAGCTGGAAGCCTGGCTTCCCTTGGAGTGCCAAAGGCCTCCTACAAACTGACATCAGGCACCTGGGCAGCTGACTTTACTTACCCCTGGAAACAGGCCATCCTTTGTTCCCAACTCCCTCTCCCGGGCACCCGGCTCCGTGCACCTACAATCCCGAACGGAACAGGATTTCTTCCAGATGCAAGCTGCTACAAACTGGAAGACTAGCTTCCCTTGGAGGGCCAAAGGCCTCCTACAAACTGACATCAGGCACCTGGGCAGCTGACTTTACTTACCCCTGGAAACAGGCCATCGTTTTTGTCCAACTCCCTCTGCCGGGCACCTGGCCTCGGCCACCTACAATCCCGAACGGAACAGGATTTCTTCCAGATGCAAGCTGCCACAAACTGGAAGACTTGCTTCCCTTAGAGGGCAAAAGGCCTCCTACAAACTGACATCAGGCACCTGGGCAGCTGACTTTACTTACCCCTGGAAACAGGCCATCCTTTGTGCCCAACTCCCTCTGCCGGGCACCCGGCTCCGTGCACCAAAATCCCGAACGGAACAGGATTTCTTCCAGATGCAAGCTGCCACAAACTGGAAGACTAGCTTCCCATAGAGGGCCAAAGGCCTCCTACAAACTGACATCAGGCACCTGGGCAGCTGACTTTACTTACCCCTAAAAAAGGCCATCTTTTTTTCCAACCTCCCTCTGCCGGGCACCCGGCTCCGTGCACCTACAATCCCGAACGGAACAGGATTTTTTCCAGATGGAAGCTGCTACAAACTGGAAGACTAGCTTCCTGTAGAGGGCCAAATGCCTGCTACAAACTGAGATCAGGCACCTGGGCAGCTGACTTTACTTACCCCTAAAAACAGGCCATCATTTGTGCCCAACTCCCTCTGCCGGGCACCGGGCCTCGGCCACCTACAATCGGAAACGGAACAGTATTTCTTCCAGAGGCAAGCTGCCACAAGCTGGAAGCCGAGCTTCCCATGGAGGAACAATTGCCATCCGCAAACTGACATCAGGCACCTGGGCAGCTGATGTTACTTACCCTTGGAAACAGGCCATCCTTTGTGCCCAGCTCCCTCTGCCGGGCACCAGGCCTCGGCCACCTACAATCCCGAACAGAACAGGATTTCTTCCAGATGCAAGCTGCCACAAACTGGAAGACTTGCTTCCCTTAGAGGGCCAAAGGCCTCCTACAAACTGACATCAGGCACCTGGGCAGCTGACTTTACTTACCCCTGGAAACAGGCCATCCTTTGTGCCCAACTCCCTCGGCCGGGCACCCGGCTCCGTGCACCAAAATCCCGAACGGAAGAGGATTTTTTCCAGATGCAAGCTGCCACAAACTGGAAGACTTGCTTCCCTTAGAGGGCCAAAGGCCTCCTACAAACTGACATCAGGCACCTGGGCAGCTGACTTTACTTACCCCTGGAAACAGGCCATCCTTTGTTCCCAACTCCCTCTGCCGGGCACCCGGCACCATGCACCTACAATCCCGAACGGAACAGGATTTCTTCCAGATGCAAGCTGCCACAAACTGGAAGACTAGATTCCCATGGAGGGCCAAAGGCCTCCTACAAACTGACATCAGGCACCTGGGCAGCTGACTTTACTTACCCCTGGAAACAGGCCATCCTTTGTGCCCAACTCCCTCTGCCGGGCACCAGGCCTCGGCCACCTAGGATCCTAAACGGAACAGGATTTCTTCCAGATGCAAGCTGCCACAAACTGGAAGACTACCTTCCCTTAGAGGGCCAAAGGCCTGCTACAAACTGACATCAAGCCCCTGGGCATCTGTCTTTACTTACCCCTGGAAACAGGCCATCCTTTGTTCCCAACTCCCTCTGCCGGGCACCAGGCCACGGCCACCTACAATCCCGAACGGAACAGGATTTCTTCCAGATGCAAGCTGCCACAAGCTGGAAGCCTGGCTTCCCATGGAGGGCCAAAGGCCTCCTACAAACTGACATCAGGCACCTGGGCAGCTGACTTCACTTACCCCTGGAAACAGGCCATCCTTTGTGCCCAACTCCCTCTGCCGGGCAGCAGGCCTCGGCCACCTACGATCCCAAACGGAACCGCATTTCTTCCAGATGCAAGCGGCCACAAGCTGGAAGCCTGGCTTCCCATGGAGGGCCAAAGGCCTCCTACAAACTGACATCAGGCACCTGGGCAGCTGACTTTACTTACCCCTGGAAGCAGGCCATCCTTTGTGCCCAACTCCCTCTGTTGGGCAGCTGGCCTCGGCGACCTACAATCCTGAACGGAACAGTATTTCTTCCAGATGCAAGCTGGCACAAGCTGGAAGCCTGGCTTCCCATGGAGGAACAATTTCCATCTGCAAACTGACATCAGGCACCTGGGCAGCTGACTTTACTTACCCCTGGAAACAGGCCATCCTTTGTTCCCAACTCCCTCTGCCGGGCACCTGGCCTCAGCCACCTACAATCCCAAACGGAACAGGATTTCTTCCAGATACAAGCTGCCACAAACTGGAAGACTAGGTTCCCATGGAGGGCCAAAGGCCTCCTACAAACTGACATCAGGCACCTGGGCAGCTGACTTCACTTACCCCTGGAAACAGGCCATCCTTTGTGCCCAACTCCCTCTGCCGGGCAACTGGCCTCGGCCACCTACGATCTTGAGCGGAACAGGATTTCTTCCCGATGGAAGGTGCCACAAACTGGAAGACTACCTTCCCTTAGCGGGCCAAAGGCCGGCTACAAACTGACATCAGGCACCTGGGCAGCTGACTTTACTTACCCCTGGAATCAGGCCATCCTTTGTTCCCAACTCCCCCAGCAGGGCACCCGGCTCCGGCCACCTACAATCCCGAATGGAACAGGATTTCTTCCAGATGCAAGCTGCCACAAGCAGGAAGCCTGGCTTCCCATGGAGGAACAATTGCCACCTGCAAACTGACATCAGGCACCTGGGCAGCTGACTTTACTTACCCCTGGGAACAGGCCATTCTTTGTTCCCAACTCCCTCTGCCGGGCACCAGGCCTCGGCCACCTACGATCCTAAACGGAACAGGATTTGTTCCAGATGCAAGCTGCCACAAGCAGGAAGCCTGGCTTCCCATGGAGGGCCAAAGGCCTCCTACAAACTGACATCAGGCACCTGGGCAGCTGTCTTTACTTACCCCTGGAAACAGGCCATCCTTTGTGCCCAACTCCCTCTGCCGGCACAAGGCCTCGGCCACCTACAATCCCGAACGGAACAGGATTTCTTCCAGATGCAAGCTGCCACAAGCAGGAAGCCTGGCTTCCATCAAGGGGAAAAGGCCGCCTACAAACTGACATCAGGCACCTGGGCAGCTGACTTTACTTACCCCTGGAAACAGGCCATCCTTTGTTCCAAACTCCCTCAGCAAGGCACCCGGATCCATGCACCTACAATCCCGAGCGGAACAGGATTTTTTCCAGATGCAAACTGCCACAAACTGGGAGACTAGCTTCCTTTAGTGGGACAAAGGCCTGCTACAAACTGACATCAGGCACCTGGGCAGCTGACTTTACTTACCCCTGGAAAGAAGCCATCCTTTGTGCCCAACTCCCTCTGCCGGGCACCAGGCCTTGACAACGTACAATCCCGAATGGAATAGGATTTCTTCCAGATGCAAGCTGCCACAAGCTGGAAGCCTGGCTTCCCTTGGAGGGCCAAAGGCCTCCTACAAACTGACATCAGGCACCTGGCAGCTGACTTTACTTACCCCTGGAAACAGGCCATCCTTTGTGCCCAACTCCCTCTGCCGGGCACCTGGCTCCGGCCATCTACAATCCCGAACGGAACAGGATTTCTTCCAGATGCAAGCTGCCACAAGCTGGAAGCCTGGCTTCCCTTGGAGGGCCAAAGGCCTCCTACAAACTGACAACAGGCACCTGGGCAGCTGACTTTACTTACCTCTGGAAACAGGCCATCCTTTGTGCCCAACTCCCTCTGCGGGCACCTGGCCTCGGCCACGTACAATCCTAAACGGAACAGGTTTTCTTCCAGATGCAAGCTGCCACAAACTGGAAGACTAGCTTCCCATGGAGGGCCAAAGGCCTCCTACAAACTGACATCAGGCACCTGGGCAGCTGACTTTACTTACCCCTGGAAACAGGCCATCCTTTGTTCCCAACTCCCTCTGCCGGGCACCCGGCTCCGGCCACCTACAATCCCGAACGGAACACGATTTCTTCCAGATGCAAGCTGCCACAAGCTGGAAGCCTTGATTCCATTGAGGAACAATTGCCACCTGCAAACTGACATCAGGCACCTGGGCAGCTGACTTTACTTACGCCTGGAAAGAGGCCATCTTTTGTTCCCAACTCCCTCAGCCGGGCACCAGGCCTCGGCCATCTACAATCCTAAACGAAACAGGATTTCTTCCAGATGCAAGCTGCCACAAACTGGAAGACTACATTCCCTTAGAGGGCCAAAGGCCTGCTACAAACTGACATCAGGCACCTGGGCAGCTGACTTTACTTACCCCTGGAAACAGGCCATCCTTTGTGCCCAACTCCCTCTGCCGGGCACCCGGCTCCGTGCACCTACAATCCCGAACGGAACAAGATTACTTCCAGATGCAAGCTGCAACAGGCAGGAAGCCTGGCTTCCCATGGAGGGCCAAAGGCCTCCTACAAACTGACATCAGGCACCAGGGCAGCTGACTTCACTTACCCCTAAAAACAGGCCATCCTTTGTTCCAAACTCTTTCTGCCGGGCACCCGGCTCCGTGCACCTACAATCCCGAACGGAACAGGATTTTTTCTTTTTTCCAGATGTAAGCTGCCACAAACTGGAAGACTAGCTTCCCTTGGAGGGCCAAAGGCCTCCTACAAACTGACATCAGGCACCTGGGCAGCTGACTTTACTTACCCCTGGAAACAGGCCATCGTTTTTGTCCAACTCCCTCTGCCGGGCACCTGGCCTCGGCCACCTACAATCCCGAACGGAACAGGATTTCTTCCAGATGCAAGCTGCCACAAACTGGAAGACTTGCTTCCCTTAGAGGGCAAAAGGCCCTCCTACAAACTGACATCAGGCACCTGGGCAGCTGACTTTACTTACCACTGGAAACAGGCCATCCTTTGTGCCCAACTCCCTCTGCCGGGCACCCGGCTCCGTGCACCAAAATCCCGAACGGAACAGGATTTCTTCCAGATGCAAGCTGCCACAAACTGGAAGACTAGCTTCCCTTAGAGGGCCAAAGGCCTCCTACAAACTGACATCAGGCACCTGGGCAGCTGACTTTACTTACTCCTAAAAAAGGCCATCTTTTTTTCCAACCTCCCTCTGCCGGGGCACCCGGCTCCGTGCACCTACAATCCCGAACGGAACAGGATTTCTTCCAGATGCAAGCTGCCACAAACTGGAAGACTTGCTTCCCTTAGAGGGCAAAAGGCCTCCTACAAACTGACATCAGGCACCTGGGCAGCTGACTTTACTTACCCCTGGAAACAGGCCATCCTTTGTGCCCAACTCCCTCTGCCGGGCACCCGGCTCCGTGCACCAAAATCCCGAACGGAACAGGATTTCTTCCAGATGCAAGCTGCCACAAACTGGAAGACTTGCTTCCCTTAGAGGGCTAAAGGCCTCCTACAAACTGACATCAGGCACCTGGGCAGCTGACTTTACTTACCCCTGGAAACAGGCCATCCTTTGTTCCCAACTCCTCTGCCGGGCACCCGGCTCCGTGCACCCTACAATTACCCCGAACGGAGACAGGATTTCTTCCAGATGCAAGCTGCCACAAACTGGAAGCCTGGCATCCCATGGAGGGCCAAAGGCCTCCTACAAACTGACATCAGGCACCTGGGCAGCTGACTTTACTTACCCCTGGAAACAGGCCATCCTTTGTGCACAACTCCTCTGTTGGGCAGCTGGCCTCGGCCTCCTACAATCCCGAGCAGAACAGGATTTCTTCCAGATGCAAGCTGCCACAAACTGGAAGACTAGCTTCCCTTAGAAGGCCAAAAGCCTCCAACAAACTGACATCAGGCACCTGGGCAGCTGTCTTTACTTACCACTGGAAACAGGCCATCTTTTGTGCCCAACTCCCTCTGCGGGCAGCAGGCCTCGGCCACCTACGATCCCAAACGGAACCGCATTTCTTCCAGATGCAAGCTGCCACAAGCTGGAAGCCTGGCTTCCTATGGAGGGCCAAAGGCCTCCCTACAAACTGACATCAGGCACCTGGGCAGCTGACTTTACTTACCCCTGGAAACAGTCTTCCTTTGTTCCCAACTCCCTCAGCCGGGCACCAGGCCCTCGGCCACCTACAATCCTAAACGAAACAGATTTCTTCCAGATGCAAGCTGCCACAAACTGGAAGACTACATTCCCTTAGAGGGCCAAAGGCCTGCTACAAACTGACATCAGGCACCTGGGCAGCTGACTTTACTTACCCCTGGAAACAGGCCATCCTTTGATGCCCAACTCCCTCTGCCGGGCACCAGGCCTCAGCCACCTACAATCCCGAACGGAACAGGATTTCTTCCAGATGCAAGCTGCCACAAGCAGGAAGCCTGGCTTCCATGGAGGGCAAAAGGCCTCCTAAAAACTGACATCAGGCACCTGGGCAGCTGACTTTACTTACCCCTGGAAACAGGCCATCCTTTGTGCCCAACTCCCTCTGCCGGGCACCCGGCTCCGTGCACCTACAATCCCGAACGGAACAAGATTACTTCCAGATGCAAGCTGCAACAGGCAGGAAGCCTGGCTTCCCATGGAGGGCCAAAGGCCTCCTAAAAACTGACATCAGGCACCAGGGCAGCTGACTTCACTTACCCCTAAAAACAGGCCATCCTTTGTTCCCAACTCTTTCTGCCGGGCACCCGGCTCCGTGCACCTACAATCCCGAACGGAACAGATTTTTTCCAGATGCAAACTGCCACAACCTGGAAGACTAGCTTCCTTTAGTGGGCCAAAGGCCTGCTACAAACTGACATCAGGCACCTGGGCAGCTGACTTTACTTACCCCTGGAAACAGGCCATCCTTTGTGCCCAACTCCCTCCGCCGGGCACCAGGCCTTGGCCACGTACAATCCCGAACGGAATAGGATTACTTCCAGATGCAAGCTGCCACACGCTGGAAGCCTGGCTTCCCTTGGACGGCCAAAGGCCTCCTACAAACTGACATCAGGCACCTGGGCAGCTGACTTTACTTACCCCTGGAAACAGGCCATCCTTTGTGCCCAACTACCTCTGCCGGGCACGCGGCTCCGGCCATCTACAATCTCGAACGGAACAGGATTTCTTCCAGATGCAAGCTGCCACAAGCTGGAAGCCTGGCTTCCCTTGGAGTGCCAAAGGCCTCCTACAAACTGACATCAGGCACCTGGGCAGCTGACTTTACTTACCCCTGGAAACAGGCCATCCTTTGTTCCCAACTCCCTCTGCCGGGCACCCGGCTCCGTGCACCTACAATCCCGAACGGAACAGGATTTTTTCCAGATGCAAGCTGCTACAAACTGGAAGACTAGCTTCCCTTGGAGGGCCAAATGCCTGCTACAAACTGAAATCAGGCACCTGGGCAGCTGACTTTACTTACCCCTGGAAACAGGCCATCGTTTTTGTCCAACTCCCTCTGCCGGGCACCTGGCCTCGGCCACCTACAATCCCGAACGGAACAGGATTTCTTCCAGATGCAAGCTGCCACAAACTGGAAGACTTGCTTCCCTTAGAGGACAAAAGGCCTCCTACAAACTGACATCAGGCACCTGGGCAGCTGACTTTACTTACCCCTGGAAACAGGCCATCCTTTGTGCCCAACTCCCTCTGCCGGGCACCCGGCTCCGTGCACCAAAATCCCGAACGGAACAGGATTTCTTCCAGATGCAAGCTGCCACAAACTGGAAGACTAGCTTCCATAGAGGGCCAAAGGCCTCCTACAAACTGACATCAGGCACCTGGGCAGCTGACTTTACTTACCCCTAAAAAAGGCCATCATTTTTCCAACCTCCCTCTGCCGGGCACCCGGCTCCGTGCACCTACAATCCGAACGGAACAGGATTTTTTCCAGATGGAAGCTGCCAGAAACTGGAAGACTAGCTTCCTGTAGAGGGCCAAATGCCTGCTACAAACTGAGATCAGGCACCTGGGCAGCTGACTTTACTTACCCCTAAAAACAGGCCATCATTTGTGCCCAACTCCCTCTGCCGGGCACCGGGCCTCGGCCACCTACGATCCCAAACGGAACAGGATTTCTTCCAGATGCAAGCTGCCACAAGCTGGAAGCCTGGCTTCCCTTGGAGGGCCAAAGGCCTCCTACAAACTGAAATCAGGCACATGGGCAGCTGACCTTACTTATTCCTAAAAACAGGCCATCCTTTGCGCCCAACTCCCTCTCCAGGGCACCTGGCCTCGGCCACCTACAATCCCGAACGGAACAGGATTTCTTCCAGATGCAAGCTGCCACAAACTTTTAAACTTGTTTCCCGTAGAGGGCCAAAGGCCACCTACAAACTAACACCAGGCACCTGGGCAGCTGACTTTACTTACCCCTGGAAACAGGCCATCCTTTTTTCCCAACTCCCTCAGCAGGGCACCCGGCTCCGGCCACCTACAATCCCGAACGGAACAGGATTTCTTCCAGATGCAAGCTGCCACAAGCAGGAAGCCAGGTTTCCCTTGGAGGGCCAAAGGCCTCCTAAAAACTGACATCAGGCACCTGGGCAGCTGACTTTACTTACCCCTGGAAACAGGCCATCCTTTGTGCCCAACTCCCTCTGCCGGGCACCAGGCCTCGGCTACCTACAATCGGAAACGGAACAGTATTTCTTCCAGAGGCAAGCTGCCACAAGCTGGAAGCCGGGCTTCCCATGGAGGAACAATTGCCATCCGCAAACTGACATCAGGCACCTGGGCAGCTGACGTTACTTACACTTGGAAACAGGCCATCCTTGTGCCCAGCTCCCCTCTGCCGGGCACCAGGCCTCGGCCACCTACAATCCCGAACAGAACAGGATTTCTTCCAGATGCAAGCTGCCACAAACTGGAAGACTTGCTTCCCCTAGAGGGCCAAAGGCCTCCTACAAACTGACATCAGGCACCTGGGCAGCTGACTTTACTTACCCCTTGAAACAGGCCATCCTTTGTGCCCAACTCCCCTCGGCCGGGCACCCGGCTCCGTGCACCAATATCCCGAACGGAAGAGGATTTTTTCCAGACGCAAGCTGCCACAAACTGGAAGACTTGCTTCCCTTAGAGGGCCAAAGGCCTCCTACAAACTGACATCAGGCACCTGGGCAGCTGACTTTACTTACCCCTGGAAACAGGCCATCCTTTGTTCCCAACTCCCTCTGCCGGCACCCGGCTCCATGCACCTACAATCCCGAACGGAACAGGATTTCTTCCAGATGCAAGCTGCCACAAGCTGGAAGACTAGATCCCCATGGAGGGCCAAAGGCCTCCTACAAACTGACATCAGGCACCCTGGGCAGCTGACTTTACTTACCCCTGGAAGCAGGCCATCCTTTGTGCCCAACTACCTCTGTTGGGCAGCTGGCCTCAGCCACCTACAATCCCAAACGGAACAGGATTTCTTCCAGATACAAGCTGCCACAAACTGGAAGACTAGATTCCCATGGAGGGCCAAAGGCCTCCTACAAACTGACATCAGGCACTGGGCAGCTGACTTCACTTACCCCTGGAAACAGGCCATCCTTTGTGCCCAACTCCCTCTGCGGGCAACTGGCCTCGGCCACCTACAATCCCGAACGGAACAGGATTTCTTCCCGATGGAAGGTGCCACAAACTGGAAGACTACCTTCCCTTAGCGGGCCAAAGGCCGGCTACAAACTGACATCAGGCACCTGGGCAGCTGACTTTACTTACCCCTGGAATCAGGCCATCCTTTGTTCCCAACTCCCCCAGCAGGGCACCCGGCTCCAGCCACCTACAATCCCGAATGGAACAGGATTTCTTCCAGATGCAAGCTGCCACAAGCAGGAAGCCTGGCTTCCATGGAGGAACAATTGCCACCTGCAAACTGACATCAGGCACCTGGGCAGCTGACTTTACTTACCCCTGGGAACATGCCATTCTTTGTTCCCAACTCCCTCTGCCGGGCACCAGGCCTCGGCCACCTACGATCCTAAACGGAACAGGATTTGTTCCAGATGCAAGCTGCCACAAGCAGGAAGCCTGGCTTCCCATGGAGGGCCAAAGGCCTCCTACAAACTGACATCAGGCACCTGGGGCAGCTGTCTTTACTTACCCCTGGAAACAGGCCATCCTTTGTGCCCAACTCCCTCTGCCGGGCACCAGGCCTCGGCCACCTACAATCCGGAACGGAACAGGATTTCTTCCAGATGCAAGCTGCCACAAGCAGGAAGCCTGGCTTCCCATCAAGGGCCAAAGGCCGCCTACAAACTGACATCAGGCACCTGGGCAGCTGACTTTACTTACCCCTGGAAACAGGCCATCCTTTGTTCCCAACTCCCTCAGCAGGGCACCCGGCTCCGTGCACCTACAATCCCGAACGGAACAGGATTTTTTCCAGATGCAAACTGCCACAACCTGGAAGACTACCTTCCTTTAGTGGGCCAAAGGCCTGCTACAAACTGACATCAGGCACCTGGGCAGCTGACTTTACTTACCCCTGGAAACAGGCCATCCTTTGTGCCCAACTCCCTCTGCCGGGCACCAGGCCTTGGCCACGTACAATCCCGAACGGAATAGGATTTCTTCCAGATGCAAGCTGCCACACGCTGGAAGCCTGGCTTCCCATGGAGGGCCAAAGGCCTCCTACAAACTGACATCAGGCACCTGGGCAGCTGACTTTACTTACCCCTGGAAACAGGCCATCCTTTGTGCCCAACTCCCTCTGCCGGGCACCCGGCTCCGGCCATCTGCAATCCCGAACGGAACAGGATTTCTTCCAGATGCAAGCTGCCACAAGCTGGAAGCCTGGCTTCCCTTGGAGGGCCAAAGGCCTCCTACAAACTGACATCAGGCACCTGGGCAGCTGACATTACTTACTCTGGAAACAGGCCATCCTTTGTTCCCAACTCCCTCTGCCGGGCACCCGGCTCCGTGCACCTACAATCCCGAACGGAACAGGATTTTTTCCAGATGCAAGCTGCTACAAGCTCGAAGACTAGCTTCCCATAGAGGGCCAAATACCTGCTACAAACTGACATCAGGCACCTGGGCATCTGACTTTACTTACCCCTGGAAACAGGCCATCCTTTGTCCCCAACTCCCTCTCCAGGGCACCTGGCCTCGGCCGCCTACAATCCCCGAACGGAACAGGATTTCTTCCAGATGCAAGCTGCCACAAACTGGAAGACTTGCTTCCCTTGGAGGGCCAAAGGCCTCCTACAAACTGACATCAGGCACCTGGGCAGCTGACTTTACTTACCCCTGGAAACAGGCCATCCTTTGTGCCCAACTCCTTCTGCCGGGCACCTGGCCTCGGCCACCTACAATCCTGAACGGAACAGGATTTCTTCCAGATGCAAGCTGCCACAAACTGGAAGACTACCTTCCCTTAGAGGGCCAAAGGCCTGCTACAAACTGACATCAGGCACCTGGGCAGCTGTCTTTACTTACCCCTGGAAACAGGCCATCTTTTGTGCCCAACTCTCTCTGCCGGGCAGCAGGCCTCGGCCACCTACGATCCCAAACGGAACCGCATTTCTTCCAGATGCAAGCTGCCACAAGCTGGAACCCTAGCTTCCTATGGAGGGCCAAAGGCCTCCTACAAACTGACATCAGGCACCTGGGCAGCTGACTTTACTTACACCCTGGAAACAGTCTTCCTTTGTTCCCAACACCCTCAGCCGGGCACCCAGGCCTCGGCCACCTACAATCCTAAACGAAACAGGATTTCCTCCAGATGCAAGCTGCCACAAACTGGAAGACTACATTCCCTTAGAGGGCCAAAGGCCTGCTACAAACTGACATCAGGCACCTGGGCAGCTGACTTTACTTATTCCTGGAAACAGGCCATCCTTTGTGCCCAACTCCCTCTGCCGGGCACCAGGCCTCGGCCACCTACAATCCCGAACGGAACAGGATTTCTTCCAGATGCAAGCTGCCACAAGCAGGGAAGCCTGGCTTCCCATAGAGGGCAAAAGGCCTCCTAAAAACTGACATCAGGCACCTGGGCAGCTGACTTTACTTACCCCTGGAAACAGGCCATCCTTTGTGCCCAACTCCCTCTGCCGGGCACCCGGCTCCGTGCAC
>NW_027094976.1:0-40964 GCF_029207755.1 Chamaea fasciata | reverse complement strand
TCATTTTTTATTTTTATTTTTATTTTTATTTTTATTTTTATTCTTATTCTTATTTTTATTTTTATTCTTGTTTTTATTCTTATTCTCATTCTTATTCTTATTCTTATTCTTATTCTTATTCTTATTCTTATTCTTATTTTTATTCTTATTTTATTTTTATTTTATTTTTATTTTTCTGGCGGAATTTCCCTCCAATTTCCGCTTTTCCCTTTATTTTTCATTTTCCATTGACAGAATTCCCTCCAATTTCCGCTTTTCCCTTTATTTTTCATTTTCCATTGACAGAATTTCCTCCAATTTCCGCTTTTTCCCTTTATTTTTATTTTTTCCAGTGACAGAATTTTCCCTCCAATTTCCGCTTTTTCCCGTTTATTTTTCATTTTCCAGTGACAGAATTTCCTCCAATTTCCGCTTTTCCCCTTTATTTTTATTATTTCCTGACAGAATTTCCTCCAATTTCCGCTTTTCCCCTTTATTTTTATTATTTCCTGACAGAATTTCCTCCAATTTCCGCTTTTCCCCTTTATTTTTATTATTTCCTGACAGAATTTCCTCCAATTTCCGCTTTTTCCCTTTATTTTTATTATTTCCTGACAGAATTTCCTCCAATTTCCGCTTTTTTCCCTTTATTTTTATTATTTCCTGACAGAATTTCCTCCAATTTCCGCTTTTTCCCTTTATTTTTATTATTTCCATTGACAAAATTTCCTCCAATTTCCGATTTTTCCATTTATTTTTCATTTTCCATTGACAGAATTTCCTCCAATTTCCGCTTTTTCCCCTTTATTTTTCATTTTCCAGTGACAGAATTTCCCTCCAATTTCAGAATTTTTCCCCTTTATTTTTTTCCTTTTCCAGTGACAAAATTTCCTCCAATTTCATATTTTCCCCTTTATTTTTATTATTTCCTGACAGAATTTCCTCCAATTTCCGCTTTTTCCCCTTTATTTTATTATTTCCTGACAGAATTTCCTCCAATTTCCGCTTTTCCCCTTTATTTTTCATTTTCCATTGGCAGAATTTCCCTCCAATTTCCGCTTTTTCCCCTTATTTTTATTATTTCCAGTGACAGAATTTCCTCCAATTTCCGCTTTTTCCCGTTTATTTTTATTATTTCCTGACAGAATTTCCTCCAATTTCCGCTTTTCCCCGTTTATTTTTCATTTTCCAGTGACAGAATTTCCCCTCCAATTTCCGCTTTTTCCCTTTATTTTTCATTTTCCAGTGACAGAATTTCCCCTCCAATTTCCGCTTTTTCCCTTTATTTTTCATTTTCCAGTGACAGAATTTCCCTCCAATTTCAGAATTTTTCCCCTTTATTTTTTTCCTTTTCCAGTGACAAAATTTCCTCCAATTTCATATTTTTCCCTTTATTTTTCATTTTCCAGTGACAGAATTTCCCTCCAATTTCCGCTTTTTCCCCTTTATTTTTATTATTTCCTGACAGAATTTCCTCCAATTTCCACTTTTCCCCTTTATTTTTCATTTTCCATTGACAAAATTTCCCCTCCAATTTCCGATTTTTCCATTTATTTTCTATTTTCCAGAGACAGAATTTCCTCCAATTTCAGAATTTCCCCTTTATTTTTCATTTTCCATTGACAAAATTTCCCTCCAATTTCCGATTTTTTTTTTTTTTGGATTTTTCCCCCCTTTTTTTTTTTTTTTTTTCATTTCCAATTTCCTCTTTTTTCCAGAGGCCGCTCCAAACTCGGACGGGCCCGAGGACGAGGAGGAGCCCCCCGAGGATTCCCTCGAGGACCCTCCCCAATTTTTGGGGTACCCCGAGGGGTTTCGGCCCCTCCGGACCGGGGGTCCCCCGGCCAAATTCGGGGAAATCTCCCCCAAACCCCCCCGGGATCCGTTCATGTCGCCCCTGCTGGCCCCGGACTCGCTGCTGAGGGGGCTGCCCCCCGTGCACCTGGTGGTGAGTGGCCCGAAACGCCCCGATTTGAGCCCAAAAAAAAAAAAAAAAAACCCAAAAAAATTCCTCGATTTTACCCCAAAAAATCCCCAAAATCCCGGGATTTTACAAAAAAAAAAATCCCCCAAAATTCCTCGATTTTACCCCAAAAAAATCCCCAAAACTCCTGGATTTCACCGAAAAAAAATTCCCCAAAATTCCTCGATTTTACCGAAAAAAATTCCCCAAAATTCCTCAATTTGACCGAAAAAAAAATTCCCCCAAAATCCCTGGATTTTACTGGAAAAAAAATCCCCCAAAATTCCTCGATTTTACCCAAAAAAATCCCCAAAATCCCGGGATTTTACAAAAAAAAAATCCCCCAAAATTCCTCGATTTTACCCAAAAAAAATTCCGAAAATACCGGGATTTTACAAAAAAAAATCCCCCAAAATTCCTCGATTTTACCCCAAAAAATCCCCAAAATCCCGGGATTTTACAAAAAAAAAAATCCCCCAAAATTCCTCGATTTTACCCAAAAAAAATTCCGAAAATACCGGGATTTTACAAAAAAAATCCCCCAAAATTCCTCGATTTTACCCCAAAAAATCCCCAAAATCCCGGGATTTTACAAAAAAAAAATCCCCCAGAATTCCTCGATTTTACCCGAAAAAAATCCCCAAAATCCCTGGGTTTTACCAAAAAAAATCCCCCAAAATTCCTCGATTTTACCCCAAAAAAAACCCCAAAATCCCGGGATTTTACAAAAAAAAATCCCCCAAAATTCCTCGATTTTACCCCAAAAAAATCCGCAAAATCCCGGGATTTTACAAAAAAAAAATCCCCCAGAATTCCTCGATTTTACCCGAAAAAAATCCCCAAAATCCCTGGGTTTTACCAAAAAAAATCCCCCAAAATTCCTCGATTTTACCCCAAAAAAAACCCCAAAATCCCGGGATTTTACAAAAAAAAATCCCCCAAAATTCCTCGATTTTACCCCAAAAAAATCCGCAAAATCCCGGGATTTTACAAAAAAAAATCCCCCAAAATTCCTCGATTTTACCCAAAAAAATCCCCAAAACTCCTGGATTTCACCGAAAAAAAATCCCCCCCAAATTCCTCAATTTGACCGAAAAAAAAATTCCCCCAAAATCCCTGGATTTTACTGGAAAAAAATCCCCCAAAATTCCTCGATTTTACCCCCAAAAAATCCCCAAAATCCCGGGATTTTACAAAAAAAAAATCCCCCAAAATTCCTCGATTTTACCCGAAAAAAATCCCCCAAAATCCCTCGATTTTACCCTCTAAAAAAATTCCCCCAAATCCCTGGACTTCACCAAAAAAAAACCCCACCCAAATTCTTCGATTTTACTCCCGAAAAATCCCCCAAAATTCCTCCATTTTACCCCCAAAAATTCCCCAAAATTCCTCGATTTTATCCCCAAAAAATTCTCTCCGTATCCCCCTAAAACAGCCCCAAAATCCCCCCAAAAATCCCCAAAATTGCCCAAAATCCCCAAATTTCACCCCAAATTTCCCGATTTTCACCCCCAAATCCCCCAAATTCACCCCAAACTCCCCCTCAAACCATTCAGACTCTGAGCCAAACCATCCAGAATCCCCCCAAAACCCCTCCAAAATCACCCCAAAAAACACCCCAAAATTGCCCAGAATTGCCCAAAATCCCCCAAATTCACCCCAAAATCCCCTTCAAACCACCCAAACTCCCCCCAAATTCCCCAACTCCACCCCAAAATCATCCCCAAACCCCCCCAAAACCCCCCCAAAATCGCCCCAAAATCACCCCAAAATTGCCCAAAATCGCCGGATTTCACCCCAAAATCCCGGTTTCTCTCCCCCCCCCAGGCGTGCGCCCTGGACCCGATGCTGGACGATTCGGTGCCCCCAAAACCCCCGAAAATCACCCCAAAACCCCTCCAAAATCACCCCAAACCTCACCTAAAACAGCCCCAAAATCGCCCCAAAATCGCCCCAAAATTGCCCAAAATCCCCGATTTTCACCCCCAAATCCCCCAAATTCACCCCAAAATCCCCCAAATTCACCCCAAACTCCCCCTCAAACCATTCAAACTCTGAGCCAAACCATCCAAAATCCCCCCAACACCACCCCAAAAAACCCCCCAAAAAACACCCCAAAATTGCCCAAAATCCCCGGATTTCACCCCAAAATCCCCCAAATTCACCCCAAAATCCCCTTCAAGCCACTCAAACTCTGAGCCAAACCATCCAAAATCCC
Organism: Chamaea fasciata; assembly: GCF_029207755.1. NCBI lineage: Eukaryota > Metazoa > Chordata > Aves > Passeriformes > Sylviidae > Chamaea > Chamaea fasciata. The sequence continues at coordinate 36,804 of NW_027094976.1, read as the reverse complement.
CCCAAAACCCCCCCAAAACCCCCCCAAAATCGCCCCAAAATCGCCCCAAATTTGCCCAAAATTGCCCAAAATCGCCGATTTTCACCCCAAAATGCCGGTTTCTCACCCCCCCCTTAGGCGTGCGCCCTGGACCCGATGCTGGACGACTCGGTGTCCCCAAAATCCCCAAACTCCCTGAAAACCCCCCAAAACCCCTCCGAAATCACCCCAAACCTCACCTAAGACAGCCCCAAAATTGCCCAAAATTGCCCAAAACCGCCGGATTTCACCCCAAATTTCCCGATTTTCACCCCCAAATCCCCCAAATTCACCCCAAAATCCCCCTGAAACCATTCAAACTCTGAGCCAAACCATCCAAAATCCCCCCAAAACCTCCCCAAAAAACCCCCCAAAATCGCCCCAAAATTGCCCAAAATCGCCGATTTTCACCCCAAAATCCCGGTTTCTCTCCCCCCCCCCAGGCGTGCGCCCTGGACCCGATGCTGGACGACTCGGTGTCCCCAAACCCCCCTGAAAACCCCCCAAAACCCCCCAAAACACCCCAAAAAACACCCCAAAACCCCCCCAAAAAACACCCCAAAATTGCCCAAAACCGCCGGATTTCACCCCAAAATTCCCGATTTTCACCCCAAACTCCCCCTCAAACCATTCAAACTCTGAGCCAAACCATCCAAAACCCCCCCAAAACCCCCCCAAAATCCCCCCAAAATCGCCCCAACACCACCCCAAAAAACACCCCAAAATTGCCCAAAATCCCCGGATTTCACCCCAAAATCCCCCAAATTCACCCCAAAATCCCCTTCAAACCACTCAAACTCTGAGCCAAACCATCCAAAATCCCCCCAAAACCTCCCCAAAATCGCCCCAAAAAACACCCCAAAATTGCCCAAAATCGCCGGATTTCACCCCAAAATCCCCGTTTCTCTCCCCCCCCCAGGCGTGCGCCCTGGACCCGATGCTGGACGACTCGGTGCCCCCAAAACCCCCGAAAATCACCCCAAAACCCCTCCAAAATCACCCCAAACCTCACCTAAAACAGCCCCAAATTTGCCCAAAATTGCCCAAAATCGCCGATTTTCACCCCAAAATCCCCATTCTCCCCCCGCAGGCGTGCGCCCTGGACCCGATGCTGGACGACTCGGTGTCCCCAAACCCCCCCTGAAAACTCCCCAAAACCCCTCCAAAATCACCCCAACCTCACCTAAAACAGCCCCAAAATTGCCCAAAATTGCCCAAAACCGCCGGATTTCACCCCAAATTTCCCGATTTTCACCCCCAAATCCCCCAAATTCACCCCAAAATCCCCTTCAAGCCACTGAAACTCTGAGCCAAACCATCCAAAACCCCCCCAAAACCTCCCCAAAATCCCCCCAAAATCCCCCCAAAACCCCTCCAAAATCCCCCCAAACCTCACCTAAAACAGCCCCAAAATCGCCCCAAAATTGCCCAAAATCCCCGATTTTCACCCCAAAATCCCCGTTTCCCCCCGCAGGCGTGCGCCCTGGACCCGATGCTGGACGATTCGGTGCCCCCAAAACCCCCTGAAAACCCCCAAACCTCACCTAAAACAGCCCCAAAATCGCCCCAAAATCGCCCCAAAATTGCCCAAAATCCCCGATTTTCACCCCCAAATCCCCCAAATTCACCCCAAAATCCCCCAAATTCACCCCAAACTCCCCCTCAAACCATTCAAACTCTGAGCCAAACCATCCAAAATCCCCCCAACACCACCCCAAAAAACCCCCCCAAAAAACACCCCAAAATTGCCCAAAATCCCCGATTTTCACCCCAAAATCCCCCAAATTCACCCCAAAATCCCCCAAATTCACCCCAAAATCCCCTTCAAGCCACTCAAACTCTGAGCCAAACCATCCAAAATCCCCCCAAAACCCCCCCAAAACCCCCCCAAAATCGCCCCAAAATCGCCCCAAATTTGCCCAAAATTGCCCAAAATCGCCGATTTTCACCCCAAAATCCCCGTTTCTCTCCCCCCCCCCCAGGCGTGCGCCCTGGACCCGATGCTGGACGACTCGGTGTCCCCAAACCCCCCTGAAAACCCCCCAAAACCCCCCAAACCTCACCTAAAACAGCCCCAAAATCGCCCCAAATTTGCCCAAAATTGCCCAAAATCGCCGGATTTCACCCCAAAATCCCCGTTTCCCCCCCGCAGGCGTGCGCCCTGGACCCGATGCTGGACGACTCGGTGGCGCTGGCGCGGCGCCTGCGCGCCCTGGGCCGGCCCGTGTCGCTGCGGGTGCTGCCGGGGGTCCCGCACGGTTTCCTGAGCCTGGCCCCGCTCAGCGCCGAGTGCCGCCGCGCGGGGGCGCTCTGCTCGCTGCTGCTGCGCCGCGTGCTGCAGCCCCCCGGCCCGCCCCGAGCCCGGGGGGACGGCCTGGGGGGCCCGGGGGCATCCTGGGCCTTGGGGGCTTCGGATTTGGGGGGGGCGGGGGGGTTGGGGGACTTTAGGAGGGAGAGTTTGGGGGGCTCGGGGGGTTTGGGGGACTTTAGGAGGGAGAGTTTGGGGGGTTTGGGGGGTTTGGGGGGCTTTAGGAGGGAGAGTTTGGGGAGTTTGGGGGTCTCAGGGGGTTTGGGGGGCTCCAGGAGGGAGAGTTTGGGGGGCTTGGGGGGGTTGGGGGTCTCGGGGAGCTCCAGGAGGGAGAGTTTGGGGGTCTCGGGGGGTTTGGGGGGCTTTAGGAGGGAGAGTTTGGGGGGTTTGGGGGTCTCAGGGGGTTTGGGGGGCTCCAGGAGGGAGAGTTTGGGGGGTTTGGGGGTCTCAGGGGGTTTGGGGGGCTCCAGGAGGGAGAGTTTGGGGGGTTTGGGGGGGTTGGGGGGTTTGGGGGTCTCCAGGAGGGAGAGTCTGGGGGTCTCGGGGGTATTGGGGGGCTTTAGGAGGGAGAGTTTGGCCTTGGGGGGCTCTAGAAGAGAGAGTTTGGGGGTCTCGGGGGGTTTGGGGGTCCCGGGGAGCTCCAGGAGGGAAAGTTTGGGGGTCCCGGGGAGGTTGGGGGGCTCTAGGAGGGAGAGTTTGGGGCTGGGGGCTTCAAATTTGGGGGTCTCGGGGGGTTTTGGGGGCTCCAGGAGGGAAAGTTTGGGGATCCCCAGGAGGGACAAATTGGGGTCTGGGGGCTCCAGGATGGAAAATTTGGGGTCGGGGGGCACAAATTTGGGGTCGGGGGTCCCCAAGGTGGAAAATTTGGGGTCGGGGGGCACAAATTTGGGGTCTGGGGGTTCAGATTTGGGGTCTGGGGGTTCAAATTTGGGGTCTGGGGGTTCAAATTTGGGGTCTGGGGGTTCAGATTTGGGGTCTGGGGGTCCCCAAGATGGAAAATTTGGGGGTTCCAAAAAGGGAAAATTTGGGGGATTTTGGGGGGTCCCAAACCCCGAATTTGGGGGATTTTGGGGGGTCCCGGAGCCCGAATTTGGGGGATTTTGGGGGGTCCCGAAACCCGAATTTGGGGGATTTTGGGGGGTCCCGGAGCCCGAATTTGGGGGATTTTGGGGGGTCCCGAACCCCAAATTTGGGGGATTTTGGGGGGTCCCGGAGCCCGAATTTGGGGGATTTTGGGGGGTCCCGGAGCCCGAATTTGGGGGATTTTGGGGGGTCCCGAACCCCAAATTTGGGGGATTTTGGGGGGTCCCGCCCCCCAAATTTGGGGGGTCGCTGCTCCCCTCCCCCCCCCCGCCGTCCCAGCGGCCCCGCGGGGCGCGAGGTGGGCTCGTGATTAACCCCGCCCCTAATTAAGCCCCGCCCCTAATTAACCCATTCTAATCAAAACTTCTCCCCCTCATTAACGGTTCGAATGAAGCCCCCTCCCCTAATTAACTTACTGTATGAAGCCCCTTTCCCCTAATTATCCTGCTCTAATTAAGATCTCTCCTCTAATTAACGGGTCTAATTAAACCCCCTCCTCTAATTGGCTCGCTCTCATTAAGGTTTGCCGTCTGATTGACGGTTCTAATTAAGCCCCGCCCCTGATTAACCCGGTCTAATTAAGCCCCTTCCCTAATTAAGACACTTGATTAAGAATCCTCTCCTAATCACCGCACTCTAATTAAGATTTCTCCTCTTGTTAACAGATCTAATTGAGCCCAAAACCGACCCCAAAAATTTGGGGTTTTTCCCAAAAAAACCGACACAAAAATTCGGGATTTCTCCCCAAAAAACCGATCCCGAAATTTGGGATTTTCCTCTAAAACTGACGCCAAAAATTCGGGATTTCTCCCCAAAAAACCGACTCCAAAATTTGGGATTTTCCTCTAAAACTGACTCCCCAAAATTTTGGGATTTCTCCCCAAAACCAATTCAAAAATTCGGGATTTTGCCCCAAAACTGGCCCTAAAAATTCGGGATTTCTCCTAAAAACCCGACCCCAAAAAACCGACCCCAAAATTCGGGATTTTCCCCCAAAATCAACCCAAAAATTTGGGATTTCTTCATAAAACTGACCCCGAAATTTGGGATTTCTCCCCAAAACCAATTCAAGAATTAGTAATTTTCCCCTAAAACTGATCCAAAAATTTGGGATTTTCCCCCAAAATCGACCCAAAAATTCGGGATTTTTCTCCAAAACCGACCCAAAAATTCGCGATTTTCGCCTAAAAACCGACTCAAAAATTTGGGATTTTCGCCTAAAACCGACTCAAAAATTTGCGATTTTCGCCTAAAACTGACCCCAAAAATTTGGGATTTCTCCTAAAACTGACCCCAAAAATTCGCGATTTTCGCCTAAAACTGATCCAAAAATTTGCGATTTTCGCCTAAAACCGATCCAAAAATTCGGAATTTCCTCCTAAAACGAACCCCAAAATTCGCGATTTCTTCGTAAAACTGACCCCAAAAATTTGGGATTTCGCCTAAAACTGATCCAAAAATTCGCGATTTTCGCCTAAAACCGACTCAAAAATTCGGGATTTTCCCCTAGAACGGACCCAAAAATTTGGGATTTCTCCCCAAAACCGATCCAAAAATTTGTGATTTTCGCCTAAAACTGATCCAAAAATTTGGGATTTCTCCTAAAACTGACCCCAAAAATCCGTGATTTTCGCCTAAAACTGATCCGAAAATTTGGGATTTCTTCGTAAAACCGACCCCAAAAATTTGGGATTTTCGCCTAAAAACCGACTCAGAAATTTGGGATTTTCCCCTAGAATGGACCCAAAAATTTGGGATTTCTTCGTAAAACCGACCCCAAAAATTCGCGATTTCCTCCTAAAACTGACCCCAAAAATTTGAGATTTGCGCCTAAAAACCGACCCCAAAATTCGGGATTTCTCCCAAAAACCGTCCCAAAAATTCGCGATTTCCCCCCAAACCCCCCCGCCCTTCAAAAACCCCAATAAAACCCATCAAAAAATCCCCCAAAAATCCATTTTTCCGTCTTTTTCCCCCATTTTTTTTTTTATATTCTCCGTATCTCTCACAAGCCGACGGAGGTGAGCTCCAGCCCTCCCCCCGGCGCCCCTCCCCCCTTGCGCGTGGCCGCCCCTCCCCCCGGGCCCGCCTCCTGCAGCCTCAGCGTCACCAGCGCCGAGGCCGCGGCGGCGGCTTTCCCCAAACCGGGGATTTTCACCCCAAAATCGGGGATTTTCACCCCAAATCGGGGATTTTCACCAAAATCGGGGATTTTCACCAAAATCGGGGATTCTCACCCCAAATCGACATGGACGACCCCAAAAATTGGGGATTTCTTCGTGAAACTGGACCCCAAAATTTGGGATTTCTCCCAGAAAACCGACCCCAAAAATTCGCGATTTTCGCCTAAAAACCGACTCAAAAATTTGCGATTTTCGCCTAAAACTGACCCCAAAAATTTGGGATTTCTCCTAAAACTGATCCAAAAATTCGGGATTTCCCCCAAAATCGACCCAAAAATTCGCGATTTCTTCGTAAAACCGACCCCAAAAATTTGGGATTTCTCCTAAAACTGATCCAAAAATTCGCGATTTTCCCCTAAAACCGGTCCAAAAATTCGGGATTTCTCCCCAAAATCGACCCAAAAATTCGGGATTTTTCTCCAAAACCGTCTCAGAAATTTGGGATTTTGCCCCAAAACCGACCCAAAAATTTGGGATTTCTCCTAAAAACCGTCCCAAAAATTCGCGATTTCCCCCCAAACCCCCCCGCCCTTCAAAAACCCCAATAAAACCCATTAAAAAATCCCCCAAAAATCCATTTTTCCGTCTTTTTCCCCCATTTTTTTTTTCATTTTCTCCGTATCTCTCACAAGCCGACGGAGGTGAGCTCCAGCCCTCCCCCCGGCGCCCCTCCCCCCTTGCGCGTGGCCGCCCCTCCCCCCGGGCCCGCCTCCTGCAGCCTCAGCGTCACCAGCGCCGAGGCCGCGGCGGCGGCTTTCCCCAAACCGGGGATTTTCACCCCAAAATCGGGGATTTTCCAACCAAAATCGGGGATTTTCACCAAAATCGGGGATTTTCCAACCAAAATCGGGGATTCTCACCCCAAATCGACATGGACGACCCCAAAAATTGGGGATTTCTTCGTGAAACTGGACCCCAAAATTTGCGATTTCTCCCAGAAAACCGACGCCGAAAATTCGCGATTTTCGCCTAAAAACCGACCCAAAAATTTGGGATTTTCGCCTAAAAACCGACTCAAAAATTTGGGATTTTCGCCTAAAACCGACTCAAAAATTCGCGATTTTCGCCTAAAACCGACTCAAAAATTTGGGATTTTCGCCTAAAACTGACCCCAAAAATTTGGGATTTCTCCTAAAACTGACCCCAAAAATTTGGGATTTCTCCTAAAACTGACCCCAAAAATTTGGGATTTCTCCTAAAACTGATCCAAAAATTCGCGATTTTCGCCTAAAACTGATCCAAAAATTTGCGATTTTCGCCTAAAACCGATCCAAAAATTCGGGATTTCCTCCTAAAACGGACCCCAAAATTCGGGATTTCTTCGTAAAACTGACCCCAAAAATTTGGGATTTCGCCTAAAACTGATCCAAAAAGTCGCGATTTTCGCCTAAAATCGACTCAAAAATTTGGGATTTTCGCCTAAAACCGACCCCAAAAATTTGGGATTTCTCCTAAAACTGATCCAAAAATTCGCGATTTTCCCCTAAAACCGGTCCAAAAATTCGGGATTTCTCCCCAAAATCGACCCAAAAATTCGGGATTTTTCTCCAAAACCGACTCAGAAATTTGGGATTTTGCCCCAAAACCGACCCAAAAATTTGGGATTTCTCCTAAAAACCGTCCCAAAAATTCGCGATTTCCCCCCAAATCCCCCCGCCCTTCAAAAACCCCAATAAAACCCCTAAAAAAATCCCCCAAAAATCCATTTTTCCGTCTTTTTCCCCCATTTTTTTTTTCATTTTCTCCGTATCTCTCACAAGCCGACGGAGGTGAGCTCCAGCCCTCCCCCCCGGCGCCCCTCCCCCCTTGCGCGTGGCCGCCCCTCCCCCCGGGCCCGCCTCCTGCAGCCTCAGCGTCACCAGCGCCGAGGCCGCGGCGGCGGCTTTCCCCCAAACCGGGGATTTTCACCCCAAAATCGGGGATTTTCACCCCAAAATCGGGGATTTTCACACCAAAATCGGGGATTTTCACCCCAAATCGGGGATTTTCCAACCAAAATCGGGGATTCTCACCAAAATCGGGGATTCTCACCCCAAATCGACATGGACGACCCCAAAAATTGGGGATTTCTTCGTGAAACTGGACCCTAAAATTTGGGATTTCTCCCCAAAACCGACCCCGAAAATTCGCGATTTTCGCCTAAAAACCGACTCAAAAATTTGGGATTTTCGCCTAAAACGGACCCAAAAATTTGCGATTTTCGCCTAAAACCGACTCAAAAATTTGGGATTTTCGCCTAAAACTGACCCCAAAAATTCGCGATTTTCGCCTAAAACCGACTCAAAAATTTGCGATTTTCGCCTTAAACCGACCCAAAAATTCGCGATTTCCCCCCAAATCCCCCCGCCCTTCAAAAACCCCAATAAAACCCATTAAAAAATCCCCCAAAAATCCATTTTTCCGTCTTTTTCCCCCATTTTTTTTTTTATATTCTCCTTATCTCTCACAAGCCGACGGAGGTGAGCTCCAGCCCTCCCCCCGGCGCCCCCTCCCCCCTTGCGCGTGGCCGCCCCTCCCCCCGGGCCCGCCTCCTGCAGCCTCAGCGTCACCAGCGCCGAGGCCGCGGCGGCGGCTTTCCCCAAACCGGGGATTTTCACCCCAAAATCGGGGATTTTCACCAAAATCGGGGATTTTCACCCCAAAATCGGGGATTTTCACCAAAATCGGGATTCTCACCCCAAATCGACATGGACGACCCCAAAAATTGGGGATTTCTTCGTGAAACTGGACCCCAAAATTTGCGATTTCTCCCAGAAAACCGACGCCGATAATTCGCGATTTTCGCCTAAAAACCGACTCAAAAATTTGGGATTTTCGCCTAAAACTGACCCCAAAAATTTGGGATTTTCGCCTAAAACCGACTCAAAAATTTGGGATTTTCGCCTAAAACTGACCCCAAAAATTCGCGATTTTCGCCTAAAACCGACTCAAAAATTTGCGATTTTCGCCTTAAACCGTCCCAAAAATTCGCGATTTCCCCCCAAATCCCCCCGCCCTTCAAAAACCCCAATAAAACCCATTAAAAAATCCCCCAAAAATCCATTTTTCCGTCTTTTTCCCCCATTTTTTTTTTTATATTCTCCTTATCTCTCACAAGCCGACGGAGGTGAGCTCCAGCCCTCCCCCCGGCGCCCCTCCCCCCTTGCGCGTGGCCGCCCCTCCCCCCGGGCCCGCCTCCTGCAGCCTCAGCGTCACCAGCGCCGAGGCCGCGGCGGCGGCTTTCCCCAAACCGGGGATTTTCACCCCAAAATCGGGGATTTTCACCAAAATCGGGGATTTTCACCCCAAAATCGGGGATTTTCCAACCAAAATCGGGGATTCTCACCCCAAAATCGGGGATTTTCACCAAAATCGGGGATTCTCACCCCAAATCGACATGGACGACCCCAAAAATTGGGGATTTCTTCGTGAAACTGGACCCCAAAATTTGCGATTTCTCCCAGAAAACCGACGCCGAAAATTCGCGATTTTCGCCTAAAAACCGACTCAAAAATTTGGGATTTTCGCCTAAAACTGACCCCAAAAATTTGGGATTTTCGCCTAAAACCGACTCAAAAATTTGGGATTTTCGCCTAAAACTGACCCCAAAAATTCGCGATTTTCGCCTAAAACCGACTCAAAAATTTGCGATTTTCGCCTTAAACCGACCCAAAAATTCGCGATTTCCCCCCAAATCCCCCCGCCCTTCAAAAACCCCAATAAAACCCATTAAAAAATCCCCCAAAAATCCATTTTTCCGTCTTTTTCCCCCATTTTTTTTTTTATATTCTCCTTATCTCTCACAAGCCGACGGAGGTGAGCTCCAGCCCTCCCCCCGGCGCCCCTCCCCCCTTGCGCGTGGCCGCCCCTCCCCCCGGGCCCGCCTCCTGCAGCCTCAGCGTCACCAGCGCCGAGGCCAGCGCGGCTCGGGGGGGTCCCCCGGGCGCCCCCGGCAGCTGCAGCAGCAGCGTGGCCACGGCCGCCACTCCGTCCTCCGTGGGCTCCAACGTCACCGGCCCCGCCCCCGGCCCCGCCCCCAATTGGGGCGGCGCCGGAAGGGTTAACTGGGGGGCTTGGGGGAGGGGGCGGGGCTTTGGGGGGTCCGCGGGTGGATGTCGGTGGGCGAAACGGGGATTTTGGGGGTCCGCAGGTGAATTTTCATGGCCAAAATGAGGATTTTGGGGGTCCACGAGTGGATTTTGGTGGCCAAAACGGGGATTTTCGGGGTCCGCAGGTGAATTTTCATGGCCAAAACGGGGATTTTGGGGGTCCACGAGTGGATTTTGGTGGCCAAAACGGGGATTTTGGGGATCCTGAGGCGATTTTTGGTGGCCAAAACGGGGATTTTGGGGGTCCGCGGGTGATTTTTCATGGCCAAATTGCGGATTTTGGGGGTCCGCGGGTGAATTTCGGTGGCCAAATTGCGGATTTTGGGGATCCACAGGTGAGGTGTGCTGGCCCAAACGGGGATTTTGGGGCTCCTGAGGGGATTTTTGGTGGCCAAAACGGGGATTTTGGGGGTCCACAGGTGATTTTTCATGGCCGAAACGGGGATTTTGGGGCTCCGCGGGTGAATTCTGCCGGCCCGGGTGAGCGTTTTGGTGGCCCAGCTGACGGCCCTGCAACTCCGCGGCGGAGTTTTGGCTCCCGGCTTTGACGCTCGGCAAACTTTGGTGGCCCGGGCCCAAATTCTGCTGGCCGCACCCCAAATCCCCTTCCCCAGCCACCGAATCTTGACGGCCCGCCCCCAAATTTTGGCAGCCGACCCCCAAATTCTGCTTCCCCGCCCCCAAATTTTGGTAGCCGACCCCCAAATTCTTGTTGCCCGACCCCAGATTTTGGTTGCCCGACCTCAGGTTCTGCTTGCCCGCCCCCAAATTTTGGTAGCCAAGCGCCAAATTCTGGTTGCCCGCCCCAGGATTTTGGTAGCCAAGCGCCAAATTCTGGTTGCCCGCCCCGGGATTTTGGTAGCCAAGCGCCAAATTCTGGTTGCCCGCCCCGGGATTTTGGTAGCCAAGCGCCAGATTTTGGTAAAGCGGCTGCGGGCAATGCTGGAAGCACACGGTGACCCTGGCGAAAGGCCGCGCCGCCATCTTGGACATCTCCTGGCGATGCCGGCGCCGTTCGTGCCGAGCGTCCAGGCCCTGCTTGGCCTTCCAGAGCAACACGCAGAGCGCCAGGAAGAGGAAGAAACACGAGAAGAAGACGGAGAAGAAGACGAAGAGGTCGATGTGCGCCTGGTCCTGCCGGAAGAACAGGAGACCCTGCGAAGGTTCCGGCCCGCCCACCACCAGCAGGTAGAAACGAGTGGACTTGAGCGGGTGGGCCGAGTGAGGGTAGGTGAGCACCAGGCGGTCGCGGACGCCGCGGACCACCAGGGCGGGCACGGGTTGCCCGATGGTCAGGTAGGTCACCAGGCCCCGAGCCCGCTCTTCCCGCAGCCGGGGGGGGCCCGGGGGGAAGGGCGGCGGGGGGGAGGGGGCGGCGGGGGGTTGGGCGGGGGCGGGCTCCGACGGGGGGCTGCGGAAAGCGGGTTGGTGGCCGCTGAAACTGGTTTGGTGGCCAGTGAAAGCGGTTTGGTCGCTGAAAGCGGTTTGGTGGCCACTGAAAGCGGTTTGGCCACTGAAATGGGCTCCCGAAGCTCTGGGGTCATCGGCTTGACCAGTGAAACCAGTTTGGCCACTGAAAGCGGTTTGGTGGCCAGTAAAACCAGTTTGGCCACTGAAGCCAGTCTGGTGGCCAGTAAAACCAGTTTGGCCAGTGAAACCAGTCTGGCCAGTGAAATGGGCTCCGGAAGCTCTGGGGTCATCGGCTTGACCAGTTTGACCAGTGAAACCAGTTTGGCCAGTGAAATGGGCTCCCGAAGCTCTGGGGTCATCGGCTTGACCAGTTTGACCAGTGAAACCAGTTTGGCCGGTGAAATGGGCTCCCGAACTCCTGGGGTCATCGGCTTGACCAGTAAAACCAGTTTGGCCACTGAAGCCAGTCTGGTGGCCAGTAAAACCAGTTTGGCCACTAAAACCAGTTTGGCCACTGAAATGGGCTCCCGAAGCTCTGGGGTCATCGGATTGATCAGTGAAACCAGTCTGGTGGCCAGTAAAACCGGTTTGGCCACTGAAAGCGGTTTGGTCGCTGAAACTGGTTTGGTGGCCACTGAAAGCGGTTTGGTGGCCAGTGAAACCAGTTTGGCCAGTGAAATGGGCTCCCGAACTCCTGGGGTCATTGGCTTGACCAGTTTGACCAGTGAAACCAGTTTGGCCAGTGAAATGGGCTCCCGAAGCTCTGGGGTCATCGGCTTGACCAGTTTGACCAGTGAAACCAGTTTGGTCACTGAAACCAGTCTGGTGGCCACTGAAAGTGGTTTGGTGACCAGTAAAACCGGTTTGGCCGGTGAAATGGGCTCCTGAACTCCTGGGGTCATCGGCTTGACCAGTGAAACCAGTTTGGCCGGTGAAATGGGCTCCCGAAGCTCTGGGGTCATCGGCTTGACCAGTTTGACCAGTGAAACCAGTTTGGCCACTGGGGTTGGCTCCTGGACCACCAAAACCTCTGGGCTCATCGGCTCGACCACCGAAACCAGTCTGACCAGTCTGGTCACTGGGGTCACCAGTAAAACCAGTCAGCCCAGTGGGACCAGTGGGGCCACCAAAGGTGTCACCAGCAGTGCCGGAGGTCCCGGTTCCAGTCCAGGAAGTCCCCAAGGTGCCACCAGCACCTCCTTGATCTCCAAAGGTCCCCAAGGTGCCACCAGCACTGGTTCCTGTCCCAAAGGTGCCACCACCGCCCCCTTGATCTCCAAATGTCCCCAAGGTGCCACCAGCGCCCCCTTGACCTCCTTGATCTCCAAAGGTCCCCAAGGTGCCACCACCACCCCCTTGACCTCCTTGATCTCCAAAGGTCCCCAAGGTGCCACCACCGCTGGTTCCTGTCCCAAAGGTGCCACCACCACCCCCTTGACCTCCTTGACCTCCGAATGTCCCCAAGGTGCCACCACCGCCCCCTTGACCCCCTTGACCTCCAAAGGTCCCCAAGGTGCCACCAGCACTGGTTCCTGTCCCAAAGGAGCCACCACCACCCCCTTGACCCCCTTGACCTCCAAAGGTCCCCAAGGTGCCACCACCGCCCCCTTGACCTCCAAATGTCCCCAAGGTGCCACCACCGCCCCCTTGACCTCCAAAGGTCCCCAAGGTGCCACCAGCACCCCCTTGACCCCCTTGACCTCCGAATGTCCCCAAGGTGCCACCACCACCCCCTTGACCTCCAAATGTCCCCAAGGTGCCACCACCACCCCCTTGACCCCCTTGACCTCCAAATGTCCCCAAGGTGCCACCACCGCTGGTTCCTGTCCCAAAGGAGCCACCACCACCCCCTTGACCTCCTTGATCTCCAAAGGTCCCCAAGGTGCCACCACCGCCCCCTTGACCTCCAAATGTCCCCAAGGTGCCACCACCACCCCCTTGACCCCCTTGACCTCCAAAGGTCCCCAAGGTGCCACCAGCGCCGCCGCCGCCCCCACCGGGCGCCTGCACCCTGACGCGGTGCCAGCCCGTGGCGGGCTCCACGTCCACGGCGAAGGTGTCGTAGGAGGTGGCCACGAAGAGGTCGACGGCGCCGAAGGTGACGTCCAGCGTGACGCGGATGTCCACGTTGGTGAACTTGGGCTGCACGGCGAAGGGCACGGAGCGGCCGGGCGGCAGCGGCCGGCGCTGCGGCGGCGGGAAGCAGTGGCTCTGCGAGGACGGGTCCAGGCAGTACTCCTGCTCCACGGCCAGCAGGCGGTAACACTGCTGACCGCCCACCGGGTGGCCTTGGAAGGAGTCGCGGCACTTGGAGCACTGCGGGGACAGCCGAGAGGGCGGGGTCGAGGTCACCGAGGTCACCGAGGTCATTGGGATTGTTGGTGTTGAGTTCTGAGCGCCCTGGTGGCGCCAGGAGGTCGAGGAACCTGGTGGGTTCCATCCCTATGTCCCCACCAGAACACCCTGGAGAAGGTTCTGGAACGGGTTTTGGGTTTGGGGACACCAAAAATGTCACCCTTGAGGTCACTGAGGTCATCAGTGTTGGAAGGAAAGAGGTTCTGACCCACCGGGAGGTTGAGGAACCTGGTGGGTCCCATCCCTACGTCCCCACCAGAACACCCTGGAGAAGGTTCTGGAATGGTTTTTGGGTTTGGGGACACCGAAAATGTCACGGTCAAGGTCACCGAGGTCACCGAGGTCATTGTGGTGAAGAACAGAGCGCCCTGGTGGTGCTGGGAGGTTGAGGAACCTGGTGGGTCCCATCCCTACGTCCCCACCAGGTGACTCTAGAGAAGGTTCTGGAACGGGTTTTGGGTTTGAGGACACCACCAATGTCATGGTCAAGGTCACCGCGGTCATTGGGATTGTTGGTGTTGAGTTGTGACCACACTGGTGGCACCAGGAGGTCGAGGAACCTGGTGGGTCCCATCCCCACGTCCCCACCAGAACACCCTGGAGAAGGTTCTGGAACGGGTTTTGGGTTTGGGGACACCGAAAATGTCACGGTCAAGGTCAACAAGGTCACCGAGGTCATTGTGGTGAAGAACAGAGCGCCCTGGTGGCGCCGGGAGGTCAAGGAACCTGGTGGGTTCCATCCCTACGTCCCCACCAGGTGACCCTGGAGAAGGTTCTGGAACGGGTTTTGGGTTTGGGGACACCAAAAATGTCACCGTCAAGGTCACTGAGGTCATCGGTGTTGGAACAAAAGAAGTTTTGAGAGTCCTGGTGGCACCATCTCCCCCCTCCAGGTGTCCCCAGGTGTCCCCAGGTGTGTCCCAGGTGTGCCCAGGTGTCCCCAGGTGTGTCCCAGGTGTCCCAGGTGTCCCCAGGTGTGTCCCAGGTGTGTCCCAGGTGTCCCAGGTGTGTCCCCAGGTGTCCCCAGGTGTGCCCAGGTGTCCCCAGGTGTGTCCCAGGTGCCCCCAGGTGCCCCCAGGTGTCCCCAGGTGTCCCCAGGTGCCCCCAGGTGTCCCCAGGTGTCCCAGGTGTGCCCAGGTGTCCCCAGGTGTGTCCCAGGTGTGCCCAGGTGTCCCAGGTGTCCCCAGGTGTCCCCAGGTGTCCCCAGGTGTGTCCCAGGTGTGCCCAGGTGTGTCCCCAGGTGTCCCAGGTGCCCCCAGGTGTGCCCAGGTGTCCCCAGGTGTGCCCAGGTGTCCCCAGGTGTCCCAGGTGTGTCCCCAGGTGTCCCCAGGTGTGTCCCAGGTGTGCCCAGGTGTCCCCAGGTGCCCCCAGCTGTGCCCAGGTGTGTCACCTGGTGCCCCCAGGTGTGCCCAGGTGTGTCCCAGGTGTCCCAGGTGTGTCCCAGGTGTCCCCAGGTGCCCCCAGGTGCCCCCAGGTGTCCCCAGGTGTCCCCAGGTGTCCCCAGGTGTGTCCCAGGTGTCCCCAGGTGCCCCCAGGTGTCCCCAGGTGTGTCCCCAGGTGCCCCCAGGTGTGTCCCAGGTGTGTCCCAGGTGTCCCCAGGTGTCCCCAGGTGTCCCCAGGTGTCCCCAGCTGTGCCCAGGTGTGTCACCTGGTGCCGGTAGCAGTCGCGGCGCTCGGGGCAGGTGCCGCTCTCGGTGTTGTTCTGGCAGGGGCAGCCCGTCCCGTCCAGCTCGTTGCAGGTGTCGGCGTGGCCGTTGCACTGGCACCTGTGCCACAGGTGAGCTCACCTGAGACAGGTGAACCCCGCCCACCTTTCCCCGGAATTTTCCCAAAATTTTTCCCGATTTTTTTTCCCGTTTTTTTTTCCTTTTTCTCGGTTTTGGGGGTTTTTTTTTGGGTGTGTCCAGGTGCGCCCAATTCACCTGCCCCAGGTAACACAGGTGACACCACACCCTGTACAGGTGACACAGGTGATACCCCCAGCACAGGTGACACACCTGTACAGGTGACACAGGTGACACCACACCTGGCCCAGGTGTCTCAGGTGCCACCCCCAGCACAGGTGACACACCTGTACAGGTGTCCCAGGTGACACCCCCAGCACAGGTGACACACCTGTACAGGTGACACAGGTGACACCACACCTGGCCCAGGTGACACAGGTGACACCCCCAGCACAGGTGACACACCTGTACAGGTGTCCCAGGTGACACCACACCTGGCCCAGGTGACACAGGTGACACCACACCTGGCCCAGGTGACACAGTTGACACCCCCAGCACAGGTGACACACCTGTACAGGTGTCTCAGGTGTCACCCCCAGCACAGGTGACACACCTGTACAGGTGACACAGGTGACATCACACCTGTACAGGTGTCCCAGGTGACACCACGCCTGGCCCAGGTGTCTCAGGTGTCACACCTGTCCCTCCCTTCCCCCCGCCCAGCTGTCCCCAGGCGTCTCACCTGGCCCAGGTAAAGGCCTCACCTGGTGCAGGTGCCGTCCAGCATGAAGTAGCCGGCCCGGCAGGTGTCGCACCTGTCGCCCACGCTGTTGTTCTGGCAGTTCACGCACACGGCCTGCGCCTCGCTGGGCCCCTCCGACACCCAGGTGTGGATCTGCGCCCGTCAGGCCCCACAGGTGAGTGACCAGGTGTGTCCCGGGTGTGCCCAGGCCCCACAGGTGAGTGACCAGGTGTGCCCCGGGTGTGCCCAGGCCCCACAGGTGAGTGACCAGGTGTGTCCCGGGTGTCCCCAGGCCCCACAGGTGAGTGACCAGGTGTGTCCCAGGTGTGCCCAGGCCCCACAGGTGAGTGACCAGGTGTGCCCCGGGTGTGCCCAGGCCCCACAGGTGAGTGACCAGGTGAGTCCTCAGCTACCCCCAAGCCCTCCAGGTGTGTCCCCAGGTGTGTCCCCAGGTGTCCCCAGGTGCTCACCAGGTGTGTCCCCGACTCCCCCCCCCCAGGTGTCCCCAGGTGTCCCCAGGTATCCCCAGGTGTGTCCAGGTGCCCCCAACCCTTCCCCAGGTGTGTCCCCAGGTGTGTCCCCGACCCCTCCGACCCCCCAGGTGTGCCCAGGTGTGTCCCCAGGTGTGTCCCCAGGTGTGTCCCCAGGTGCTCACCAGGTGTGTCCCAGGTCCCCCTCAGCCCCATCACCTGGTGTCCCAGGTGTGTCCTCAACCCCCTCCCCGCCAGGTGTGCCCAGGTGAGTCCCCAGGTGTCCCCAGGTATCCCCAGGTGTGTCCAGGTGCCCCCAACCCTTCCCCAGGTGTGTCCCCAGGTGTGTCCCTGACCCCTCCGACCCCCCCGGTGTCCCCAGGTGTGTCCAGGTGCTCACCAGGTGCGGCTCCAGGGGGTACCTGTGGGGCTCCCGGCGGTGCCGCTCCAGCTCGGCGCGGCTGACGCAGACGTCGGCGCGGTGGCGGCAGAAGGAGCGGCAGGTGAGGCAGGTGCCGCCGGCCAGGGCCGAGCCCACGAAGAGCGGGCGGCAGCGCTGGCACTGCGGGCCCTGCGCAGGTGAGCACAGGTGAGTTACAGGTGAGCGCAGGTGAGTTACAGGTGAGCTCAGGTGAGTTACAGGTGAGCGCAGGTGAGTTCCAGGTGAGCGCAGGTGAGTTACAGGTGAGCACAGGTGTGTTACAGGTGTGTACAGGTGTGTACAGGTGAGTTACAGGTGTGTACAGGTGTGTACAGGTGAGTTACAGGTATGTACAGGTGAGCGCAGGTGAGTTACAGGTGAGCTCAGGTGAGTTACAGGTGAGCACAGGTGTGTTACAGGTGTGTACAGGAGTGTACAGGTGAGTTACAGGTGTGTACAGGTGTGTTCAGGTGTGTACAGGTGTGTACAGGTGAGTTACAGGTGAGCACAGGTGTGTTACAGGTGTGTACAGGTGTGTACAGGTGAGTTACAGGAATGTACAGGTGTGTACAGGTGAGTTACAGGTATGTACAGGTGAGCTCAGGTGAGTTACAGGTGAGCTCAGGTGAGTTACAGGTGAGCACAGGTGTGTTACAGGTGTGTACAGGTGAGTTACAGGTGTGTACAGGTATGTACAGGTGAGCACAGGTGTGTTACAGGTGAGTTACAGGTGAACACAGGTGAGTTACAGGTGAGCACAGGTGTGTTACAGGTGTGTACAGGTGAGTTACAGGGGTGTGTGTTACAGGTGAGGTACAGGTAAGCACAGGTGTGTTACAGGTGAGTTCCAGGTGAGCGCAGGTGAGCTCCGATCAGAAAAGTGAGCTCAGGTGAGCTCACCTGTGCACACCTGAGCTCACCTGGCTGTTCCCACCCCACAAATGCCCCTCCCCCACCCTCCCCCCCCGCCCAGAGCCCAGGTAACCTCACCTGGTGACACCTGGCGGCCAGGTAAGCTCACCTGGGTGTTGTTCATACACCTGAGGCAGGTGTCGCGGGCCGTGGGGCCGGCGCAGTCGCTGTGGCCGTTGCAGGCGCAGGGCGTGGCGCAGTCGACGCCCACGAAGCCGAAGTCGCAGCTGCACCTGTCGGGCTCCACGCAGGTGCCGTTGGCGCAGCCCTGGCGGCACACGGGCCGGCACTCACCTGTGCGGCTGGGAGACACACCTGGGTTACCTGGGGGCACCTGGGACACACCTGGGTTACCTGGGGGCACACCTGGGATACACCTGAGTTACCTGGGGGTACACCTGGGATACACCTGGGTTACCTGGGACACACCTGGGATACACCTGGGTTACCTGGGATACACCTGGGTTACCTGGGGACACACCTGGGACACACCTGGGTTACCTGGGGGCACCTGGGATACACCTAGGTTACCTGGGACACACCTGAGTTACCTGGGGGCACACCTGGGACACACCTGAGGTAGACCTGACACACCTGGGTTACCTGGGATGTGTCCCTCACCTGTCAGGTGTGTCCCTGCTCTATCCAGGTGTGTCCCTCACCTGTCCAGGTGTGTCCCTGCTCTCTCCAGGTGTGTCCCTCACCTGTCAGGTGTGTCCCTGCTCTATCCAGGTGTGTCCCTCACCTGTCAGGTGTGTCCCTGCTCTCTCCAGGTGTGTCCCTGCTATATCCAGGTGTGTCCCTCACCTGTCAGGTGTGTCTTTTCTCTATCCAGGTGTGACCCTCACCTGTCAGGTGTGTCCCTGCTCTATCCAGGTGTGTCCCTCACGTGCCCAGGTGTGTCCCTGCTCTATCCAGGTGTGTCCCTCACCTGTCCAGGTGTGTCCCTGCTCTCTCCAGGTGTGTCCCTCACCTGTCCAGGTGTGTCCCTGCTATATCCAGGTGTGTCCCTGCTCTCTCCAGGTGTGACCCTCACGTGCCCAGGTGTGTCCCTCACCTGTCAGGTGTGTCCCTGCTCTATCCAGGTGTGTCCCTCACCTGTCAGGTGTGTCCCTGCTCTCTCCAGGTGTGTCCCTCACCTGTCAGGTGTGACCCTGCTCTCTCCAGGTGTGTCCCTCACCTGTCCAGGTGTGTCCCTGCTATATCCAGGTGTGTCCCTGCTCTCTCCAGGTGTGTCCCTCACCTGTCAGGTGTGTAGCCGGCCCGGCAGGTGCAGGTGAAGCCGTCGGGCAGGTCCCGGCACACCTGGCTGGGCCCGCAGGTGTGGTGCCCGTTCTCACACTCGTCCTCGGGGGGGCAGCTCAGGAAAGCCCAAACGCCGCCGGCGCCGCAGGCCTGGGGCACACCTGGGCACAGGTAAACCCGGAATTACCCCAAAATTCCAAAAATTCCCAAAAAATCCCCAAAATTCCTAAAATTCCCCCAAATTCCCTCAAAACTTCCCCCCAAAATCCTCTTTAACTCCCCCAAAATCCCCCCCAAAAATCCTCCCCCAAAAATCCCCCCAAATTCCCAAAATCTCCCCCAAAATCCCCCAAAACCCTCCCAAAAATTCCCAAAAAAATCCCCCCAAAATCCCAAAAATTTCCCCCAAAATCCTTTCTAAGCCCCCCAAAAATTCCCCCAAAACCCAAAAAAATTCCCCCCAAATTCCCCGTAATTCCCCCCAAATTTCCCATAATTCCCCCAATATTCACCAAAAAAAATCCCCAAAAATTCCCCCAAAATTCCCCGTAATTCCCCCAAAATTCACAAAAAAATCCCCAAAAATTCCCAAAAAATTCCCAAAAAATCCCCCCAAATCCTCTTTAAGCCCCCCCCAAATTCCCCGTAATTCCCCCCAAATCCCCCAAAAATTCCCCCCAAAAATCCCCAAAAATTCCCAAAAAATTCCCCGTAATTCCCCCCAAAATTCCCTGTAATTACCCCCAAACTCCCCATAATCCCCCCAAAATTCACCAAAAAAATCCCAGAAAAATCCCTCCAAATCCCCCCAAATCCCCCCAAAAATTCACCCAAAAATTCCCAAAATTCCCCCAAAATTCCCCAAATTCCCCCCAAATTCACCAAAAAAATCCCTAAAAATTCCCAAATATTCCCCAAATTTCACCCAAATCCCCCCAAAATTCCCCCAAATTCCCCCCAAAAAATCCCCAAAAATCCCCCCAAAATTCCCCCCAAATCCTCTTTAAGCCCCCCAAAAAATCCCCCCAAATTCCCCGTAATTCCCCCCAAAATTCCCCATAATCCCCCCAAAATTCACCAAAAAAATCCCCAAAAATTCCCCGTAATTCCCCCCCAAAATTCCCTGTAATTCCCCCAAAATTCCCCATAATCCCCCCAAAATTCACCAAAAAAATCCCCAAAAATTCCCCGTAATTCCCCCCCAAAATTCCCTGTAATTCCCCCCAAATTCCCCATAATCCCCCCAAAATTCACCAAAAAAATCCCAGAAAAATCCCCCAAAATCCCCCCAAATCCCCCCAAAAAATTCCCAAAAATTCCCCAAAAATCCCCCAAAAATTCCCAAAAAATTCCCGAACTCCCCCGACTCCCCGCCGTCGCGTTCTCACCGTGCCGGGGTCCGCTGAGGCCGCCCTCGAGGCAGCGCCCCCCCCCGTTGTGCCCCCCGCGGGCGCCCCGAATCCCCCCGAACCTCCTCGAAACCCAAAAAATCCCCAAATATTCCCCAAAAAAATCCCCCCAAAATTCCCAAAAAACCCTCCCAAAAATTCCCAAAAAATCCCCCCAAAATTCCCCCCAAATTCACCAAAAAAATCCCCAAAAATTCCCAAATATTCCCCAAATTTCACCCAAATCCCCCCAAAATTCCCCCAAAATTCACCCAAATTCACCAAAAAATGCCCCAAAATCCCCCCAAAATTTCCCCCAAATCCTCTTTAAGCGCCCCAAAAAATCCCCCCACGACCCCCAAAAATTCCCCCCAAATTCCCCATAATTCCCCCCAAATCCCCAAAAATTCCCCCCAAAAATCCCCAAAAATTCCCAAAAAATTCCCCGTAATTCCCCCCAAAATTCCCTGTAATTCCCCCCAAATTTCCCATAATTCCCCCAAAATTCACCAAAAAAATCCCCCCAAATTCCCCGTAATTCCTCCAAATTCACCAAAAATCCCCTAAAGTTCACCCAAAGAAATCCCCCAAAATTCCCACAACATTCACCAAAATTCCCCCAAAATTCTGCCAAAATTCACCAAAATTCCCCCCAAAATTCCCCCCAAAAATCCCCAAAAATTCCCCAAAAATTCCCCGTAATTCCCCCCCAAATTCCCTGTAATTCCCCCAAAATTCCCCCAAAATTCACCAAAAAAATCCCAAAAAAATCCCCCAAAATCCCCCCAAAATTCCCCCAAAAAATCCCCAAAAATTCCCAAAAATCCCCCAAAAATCCCCCAAAATTCCCCAAATTCCCCCGAATCCCCGAAATCCCCCCAAATTCACCATAAAAAGTCCCCAAAAATCCCCCCAAAATTCCCCCAAATCCCCCCAAAAAATTCCCAAAAATTCCCCAAAAATCCCCAAAAATCCCCAAAAAATTCCCAAAAAATTCCCGAACTCCCCCGACTCCCCGCCGTCGCGTTCTCACCGTGCCGGGGTCCGCTGAGGCCGCCCTCGAGGCAGCGCCCCCCCCCGTTGTGCCCCCCGCGGGCGCACCAGCCGCAGCGCGGCCGGCGCAGGCACTGGGAGCACTGGGTGGCCGCCGCGCACTCCGGGGGGGGGCAGCGCTCGGGGACCCCTCCCCCACCGCCGGGAGGGACCCCCGCCGCCCCTCCCCCACCGCCGGGGGAAGGGGGGAGCCCCCCGAAAGCCGCCGCCCCTCCCCCGCCCCGCAGGAGGCGGCCGCAGCCCCCGGCCAGGCAAAGCAGGGGGGCGAAGCTGGGGCTCAGGCACTGGGGAGGGAAGGGTTAAAACAAAAAAAAAACAAACAACACGATTAGGAAAAGAGCCTCCAAAAAAATCCCCCCAAAGAGCCCCAAAAATCCCCAAAAGAGCACCAAAAATCCCCCCAAAATACCCCAAAAGAGCCTCCAAAAAATCCCCCCAAAGAGCCTCCAAAAATTCCCCAAAAAGGCCTCCCAAAAAATCCCCCCGAAAGAGCCCCCAAAAGAGCCCCAAAAATCCCCAAAAGAGCCCCAAAAAAAGCCCCAAAAGAGCCCAAAAATCCCCCCAAAATACCCCATAAGAGCCTCCAAAAATCCCCCCGAAAGAGCCCCAAAAATCCCCAAAAGAGCCCAAAAATCCCCAAAAGAGCCCCAAAAATCCCCCAAAAAAGCCCCAAAAATCCCCAAAAGAGCCCCAAAAATCCCCCCAAAATACCCCAAAAGAGCCTCCAAAAAATCCCCCCAAAGAGCCCCAAAAATCCCTAAAAGAGCCCCAAAAATCCCCCCAAAAAAGCCCCAAAAATCCCCAAAAGAGCACCAAAAACCCCCTAAAAAGCCCCCAAAAACCCCCCAAAAAAAGCCCCAAAAGAACCCCAAAAATCCCCAAAAGAGCCCCAAAAACTCCAAAAAAGCCCAGAAGAACCAACCCCAAAAAACTCTGAAATTCCCGCAGAAATACCCCCAAAAAAGCCCCCAAAAAATCCCCAAAAGAGCCCCAAAAGAGCCCCAAAAATCCCCAAAAAAAGCCCCAAAAGAGCCCCAAAAATCCCCCAAAAAAGCCCCAAAAATCCCCAAAAACCCCCGAAAAACCCCAAAAAAGCCCCAAAAAAATCCCCGAAAAAAGCCCAAAAGAGCCCCAAAAATCCCCCAAAAATCCCCAAAAGAGCCCCAAAAAATCCCCAAAAGAGCCCAAAAGAGCCCCCAAAAAAGCCCCAAAAGAGCCCCAAAAATCCTCAAAAGAGCCCCAAAAATCCCCCAAAAAAGCCCCAAAAGAGCCCCAAAAGAGCCCCAAAAAAAGCCCCAAAAGAGCCCCAAAAATCCCCAAAAGTGCCCCAAAAAAATCCCCAAAAAAAGCCCCAAAAGAGCCCCAAAAAATCCCCCAAAAAAAGCCCCAAAAGAGCCCAAAAATCCCCAAAAAAAGCCCCAAAAGACCCCAAAAATCCCCAAAAGAGCACCAAAAAATCCCCAAAAGAGCCCCAAAAATCCCCAAAAAAAGCCCCAAAAGAGCCCCAAAAAATCCCCAAAAAAAGCCCCAAAAGAGCCCCAAAAATCCCCAAAAGAGCACCAAAAAAAATCCCCAAAAAAAAGCCCCAAAAGAGCCCCAAAAAATCCCCAAAAAAAGCCCCAAAAGAGCCCCAAAAATCCCCAAAAGAGCCCCAAAAAAAGCCCCAAAAGAGCCCCGAAAGAGCCCCAAAAATCCCCCAAAAAAGCCCCAAAAGAGCCCCAAAAAAGCCCCAAAAAAAGCCCCAAAAAATCCCCAAAAAAGCCCCAAAAGAGCACCAAAAAAAATCCCCAAAAAAAGCCCCAAAAGAGCCCCAAAAATCCCCAAAAGAGCCCCGAAAGAGCCCCAAAAATCCCCCAAAAAAGCCCCAAAAGAGCCCCAAAAAAGCCCCCTAAAGATAATCGAAAAATAATAAAAAAATAATCGAAAAAATAATTAAAAATAAAAAAAATCGAAAAAATCGAAAAAAATAGGAAAAACTCGAAAAAAAAACCCGAAAAAAATTTTTAAAAATCAAAAACATAGAAATAAATAGGGAAAAAATCGAAAAAAAATCGAAAAAAAATCGAAAGAAATCGAAAAAAATCAAAAGAAAAAAAAACCGGAAAAAAATAAAAAAAAATGGAAAAAAAAATTGAAAAAATTTGAAAAATTGGAAAAAAAAAAAAACCCCGAAAGACTTCGAAAAATCGAAAAAAAATGGGGAAAAAATCGAAAAAAATGGAAAAAATTCGAAAAAATGGAAAAAAAAATCGAAAAAAATGGGAAAAAATTTCCAAAAAAAATGGGAAAAAAATTCGAAAAAATTCAAAAAAAATTCGAAAAAAACGGAAAAAAATTCGAAAAAAACAGAAAAAAATTCGAAACAAACGGGAAAAAATTCGAAACAAACGGGAAAAAATTCGAAACAAAATCGAAAAAAAATTCCGAAAAAAATGGAAAAAAATTCGAAAAAAACGGAAAAAAAATTCGAAAAAAACGGGAAAAAAATTCGAAAAAACGGAAAAAAAAATTCGAAAAAAATCGAAAAAAAATCCGAAAAAACCGGAAAAAATTCGAAACAAAATCGAAAAAAAAATTCCGAAAAAAATCAAAAAAATTCGAAAAAAATGGAAAAAAAATTCGAAAAAAACGGGAAAAAAATTCGAAAAAAATGGGAAAAAAATTCGAAAAAAATGGGAAAAAAATTCGAAAAAAACGGAAAAAATTCTAAAAAAGCGGAAAAAAATTCGAAAAAAACGGAAAAAAATTCGAAAAAAACAGAAAAAAATTCGAAACAAACGGGAAAAAATTCGAAACAAACGGGAAAAAATTCGAAACAAAATCGAAAAAAAATTCCGAAAAAAATGGAAAAAAATTCGAAAAAAACGGAAAAAAAATTCGAAAAAAACGGGAAAAAAATTCGAAAAAACGGAAAAAAAAATTCGAAAAAAATCGAAAAAAAATTCCGAAAAAAATCGAAAAAAATTCGAAAAAAACGGAAAAAAAAATCGTAAAAAACGGGAAAAAAAATCGAAAAAAATGGGAAAAAAAATTCGAAAAAAACGGAAAAAAATTCGAAAAAATGTGAAAAAAATTCGAAAAAAATGGGAAAAAATTCGAAAAAAATGGGAAAAAAATTCGAAAAAAATTTAAAAAAAAATCGAAAAAAACGGGAAAAAATTCGAAAAAAATGGGAAAGAAAATTTAAAAGAAACGGAAAAAAACAATCGAAAAAAATGGAAAAAATTCGAAAAAAATGGGAAAAAAAATCGAGAAAAAGGAAAAAAATTCGAAAAAAACGGAAAAAAAATTCGAAAAAAACGGAAAAAAATTCGAAAAAAATGGAAAAAAAAATCGAAAAAAAATGGAAAAAAATTCGAAAAAAATTTCTGAAAATCCCCCCGCGCCCCCGAAATCCCGAAGAATCCCCGCGCCCGCCCCTCCCGCCCGACTCCCGGCATTCCTCCGGGCGCTCACCTGGTTGAGCGCCAGGCTCCAGAGGCAGTGCTGCCAGCCGCCGTCGGCGCCGGCCGAGGCCAGGCAGGCGCCGCAGGTGCGCTGCAGGTGACACGGGCTGGGGCAGGGCAGCGGCGGCGCCGACTCCACCGGCATCGGCGACACGTTGAGCAGCGAGTGGCTGAAGCACGTCCAGTCGTAGGTGGGCTGCACGCTCAGGATGCGCCGCGTCTCACCTGGGCACGGGTGAGCTCAGGTGAGCTCCCACAGGTGAGCTCAGGTGAGATGGGAAAACCCCGCCCCATTTGGATTCACTGGTTCTTACTGGTTTGTACTGGTTCCTACAGCAACGCCCAGGATGCGCCGCGTCTCACCTGGCCACAGGTGAGCTCAGGTGAGCTCCCACAGGTGAGCTCAGGTGAGATGGGAAAACCCCGCCCGGTTTGGCCTCACTGGTTCTTACTGGTTTGTACTGGTTCCTACAGCAATGCTCAGGATGCGCCGCGTCTCACCTGGCCACAGGTGAGCTCAGGTGAGATGGGAAAACCCCGCCCCGGTTTGGCCTCACTGGTTCTTACTGGTTTGTACTGGTTCCTACAGCAATGCTCAGGATGCGCCGCGTCTCACCTGGCCACAGGTGAGCTCAGGTGAGCTCCCACAGGTGAGGCCGGACAGGTGAGCTCAGGTGAGATGGGAAACCCCGCCCCATTTGGATTCACTGGTTCTTACTGGTTTGTACTGGTCCCTAAAGCAATGCTCAGGATGCGCCGCGTCTCACCTGGCCACAGGTGAGCTCAGGTGAGCTCCCACAGGTGAGCTCAGGTGAGATGGGAAAATCCCACCCCGGTTTGGCCTCACTGGTTCTTACTGGTTTGTACTGGTCCCTAAAGGAGTCCCAGCCCGGTGGTTGAAGGGTTCAGGTGAGCTCGGGTCTCACCTGGCCACAGGTGAGCTCAGGTGAGCTCCCACAGGTGAGCTCAGGTGAGATGGGAAAACCCCGCCCCCGTTTGGATTCACTGGTTCTTACTGGTTTGTACTGGTTCCTAAAGCAACGCTCAGGATGCGCCGCGTCTCACCTGGCCACGGGTGAGCTCAGGTGAGATGGGAAAACCCCGCCCCGGTTTGGCCTCACTGGTTCTTACTGGTTTGTACTGGTCCCTAAAGCAACGCTCAGGATGCGCCGCGTCTCACCTGGCCACAGGTGAGCTCAGGTGAGCTCCCACAGGTGAGGCCGGACAGGTGAGCTCAGGTGAGCCGGGGAAACCCCGCCCAGTTTGGCCTCACTGGTTCTTACTGGTTTGTACTGGTTCCTAAAGCAGCCCCAGCCCGGTGGTTGAAGGGTCCAGGTGAGCTCGGGTCTCACCTGGCCACAGGTGAGCTCAGGTGAGATGGGAAAATCCCGCCCGGTTTGGCCTCACTGGTTCTTACTGGTTTGTACTGGTTCCTAAAGCAGCCCCAGCCCGGTGGTTGAAGGGTTCAGGTGAGCTCTGGTCTCACCTGGCCACAGGTGAGCTCAGGTGAGCTCCCACAGGTGAGGCCGGACAGGTGAGCTCAGGTGAGCCGGGAAAACCCCGCCCCGTTTGGATTCACTGGTTCTTACTGGTTTGTACTGGTTCCTAAAGCAACGCTCAGGATGCGCCGCGTCTCACCTGGCCACAGGTGAGCTCAGGTGAGATGGGAAAACCCCGCCCCGGTTTGGCCTCACTGGTTCTTACTGGTTTGTACTGGTTCCTACAGCAACGCTCAGGATGCGCCGCGTCTCACCTGGCCACAGGTGAGCTCAGGTGAGATGGGAAAACCCCACCCCGGTTTGGCCTCACTGGTTCTTACTGGTTTGTACTGGTCCCTAAAGCAGCCCCAGCCCGGTGGTTGAAGGGTCCAGGTGAGCTCTGGTCTCACCTGGCCACAGGTGAGCTCAGGTGAGATGGGAAAACCCCGCCCCGTTTGGATTCACTGGTTCTTACTGGTTTGTACTGGTTCCTAAAGCAACGCTCAGGATGCGCCGCGTCTCACCTGGGCACAGGTGAGCTCAGGTGAGCCGGGGAAACCCCGCCCCGTTTGGCCTCACTGGTTCTTACTGGTTTGTACTGGTTCCTACAGCAATGCTCAGGATGCGCCGCATCTCACCTGGCCACAGGTGAGCTCAGGTGAGCTCCCACAGGTGAGGCCGGACAGGTAAAGGGGTGGGGGAACCCTCCCCAGTTTGGCCTCACTGGTTCTTACTGGTGCCCAAATGTCCCCCAGAACAAGGGGCGAGGTGGGTCTGGTCTCACCTGGCCACAGGTGAGCTCAGGTGAGATGGGAAAACCCCGCCCCGGTTTGGCCTCACTGGTTCTTACTGGTTTGTACTGGTTCCTAAAGCAACGCTCAGGATGCGCCGCGTCTCACCTGGCCACAGGTGAGCTCAGGTGAGCCGGGGAAACCCCGCCCCGGTTTGGCCTCACTGGTTCTTACTGGTTTGTACTGGTTCCGAAAGCAACGCTCAGGATGCGCCGCGTCTCACCTGGGCACGGGTGAGCTCAGGTGAGCTCCCACAGGTGAGCTCAGGTGAGATGGGAAAACCCCGCCCGGTTTGGCCTCACTGGTTCTTACTGGTTTGTACTGGTCCCTAAAGCAACGCTCAGGATGCGCCGCGTCTCACCTGGGCACAGGTGAGCTCAGGTGAGCTCCCACAGGTGAGGCCGGACAGGCGAGCTCAGGTGAGCCGGGGAAACCCCGCCCCAGTTTGGCCTCACTGGTTCTTACTGGTTTGTACTGGTTCCTAAAGCAGCCCCAGCCCGGTGGTTGAAGGGTCCAGGTGAGCTCGGGTCTCACCTGGCCACAGGTGAGCTCAGGTGAGGTGCCACAGGAACAAATTCAACGCCCAAATCTTCCCAAAATTCCCCAAAATTCCCCAAATTCCCCTCACCTGTTCTCTGGAATTGGCGCATCCGCTCCCCGAACCCCCCAAACCAACCCGAATCCCGCAAAAATCCCAAAAAATCCCCAAAAATCTCAAAAAAATCCTCGAAAAATCTAAAAAAAATCCCAGAAAATCCCCCAAAAATCCCCAAAAAATCTCAAAAAAATCCCCAAAAAATCTAAAAAAAAATCCCAAAAAATCCCCAAAAAATCTCAAAAAAATCCCCAAAAATCCCCAAAAAATCTCCCAAAAATCTCAAAAAAATCCTAAAAATTCCCCCAAAAATCTCAAAAAAATCCTAAAAATTCCCAAAAAAATCTCAAAAAAATCCCAAAAAATCTCCAAAAAATCCCCAAAAAATCCCCAAAAAATCCCCAAAAAATCCTAAAAATTCCCCAAAAAATCTCAAAAATTCCCCCAAAAATTCCCAATTTTTTCCCAATTTTTTCCCGAAATCCCGAACTCTGCTCACCGGTCCTCTTGAACTGGCGGGTCCACATGCAGCGGCCGGCGGCGGCGCAGCGCGGGCAGTCGGGGGCCGCCCCAAACCCCCCAAACCTCCAAAAAATCCCCAAAAAATCCCCAAAAAATCCCAAAAAATCCCCAGAAAATCTCAAAAAAATCCCAAAAAAATCCCCAAAAAATCTCAAAAAAATCCTCCAAAAATACCCAAAAAATCTCAAAAAAATCCCAAAAAATCCCCCCAAAATTCTCAAAAATTCTCAAAAAAATCTCAAAAAAATCCCCAAAAAATCTCAAAAAAATCCCAAAAAATCCCCAAAAAATCTCAAAAAAATCCTAAAAATTCCCCCAAAAAATCTCAAAAAACTCCCAAAAAATCCCCAAAAAATCTCCAATAAATCCTAAAAAAATCCCCAAAAAATCTCAAAATAATCCTAAAAATTCCCAAAAAAATCTCAAAAAAATCCCAAAAATTTCCAAAAAAATCTCAAAAAAATCCTAAAAAAATCCCCAAAAAATCTCAAAAAAATCCTAAAAATTCCCCAAAAAATCTCAAAAAAACTCCAAAAAATTTCCAAAAAAATCTCAAAAAAATCCCAAAAAATCCCCAAAAAATCCCCAAAAAATCCCCAAAAAATCCTAAAAATTCCCCCAAAAATCTCAAAAATTCCCCCACAATTCCCAATTTTTTCCCAATTTTTTCCCAATTTTTCCCCGATTTCCCCCGGTCCGCTCACCGGTCCTCTTGAACTGGCGGGTCCACATGCAGCGGCCGGCGGCGGCGCAGCGCGGGCAGTCGGGGGCCGCCCCAAACTCCCCAAACCTCCAAAAAATCCCCAAAAAATCCCCAAAAAATCCCCAGAAAATCTCAAAAAAATCCCAAAAAATCCCCAGAAAATCCCAGAAAATCCTCAAAAAATCCCCAAAAAATCTCAAAAAAATCCTCCAAAAATACCCAAAAAATCTCAAAAAAATCCCAAAAAATCCCCCCAAAATTCTCAAAAATTCTCAAAAAAATCTCAAAAAAATCCCCAAAAAATCTCAAAAAAATCCCAAGAAATCCCCAAAAAATCTCAAAAAAATCCTAAAAATTCCCCCAAAAAATCTCAAAAAACTCCCAAAAAATCCCCAAAAAATCTCAAAATAATCCTAAAAATTCCCAAAAAAATCTCAAAAAAATCCTAAAAATCCCCAAAAAATCTCAAAAAAACTCCAAAAAATTCCCAAAAAAATCTCAAAAAAAATCCCAAAAATTCCCAAAAAAATCTCAAAAAATTCCCAAAAAATCCCCCCAAAATTCTCAAAAATTCCCCAAAAAATCCCCAAAAAATCTCAAAAAAATCCTAAAAAAATCCCAGAAAATCTCAAAAAAATCCCAAAAAATCCCCAAAAAATCCCCAAAATTCCCCCAAAATTCCCAATTTTTTCCCAATTTTTTCCCGAACTCCCGAACTCCGCTCACCGGTCCTCTTGAACTGGTGGGTCCACATGCAGCGGCCGGCGGCGGCGCAGCGCGGGCAGTCGGGGGCCGCCCCAAACCCCCCAAACCTCCAAAAAATCCCCAAAAAATCCCCAAAAAATCCCCAAAAAATCCCAAAAAATCTCAAAAAAATCCCAAAAAATCTCAAAAAAATCCCAAAAAATCCCCCCAAAATTCTCAAAAATTCTCAAAAAAATCTCAAAAAAATCCCCAAAAAATCTCAAAAAAATCCCAAAAAATCCCCAAAAAATCTCAAAAAAATCCTAAAAATTCCCCCCAAAAAATCTCAAAAAATTCCCAAAAAATCCCCAAAAAATCTCAAATAAATCCTCCAAAAATACCCAAAAAATATCAAAAAAATCCTAAAAATTCCCCAAAAAATCTCAAAAAAAACTCCAAAAAATTTCCAAAAAATCTCAAAAAAAATCCCAAAAAAATCCCCAAAAAATCTCAAAAAAATCCTAAAAATTCCCCAAAAAATCTCAAAAAAACTCCAAAAAATTTCCAAAAAAATCCAAAAAATTCCCAAAAAAATCTCAAAAAATTCCCAAAAAATCCCCCCAAAATTCTCAAAAATTCCCCAAAAAATCCCCAAAAAATCTCAAAAAAATCCAAAAAAAATCCCAGAAAATCTCAAAAAAATCCCAAAAAAATCCCCAAAAAATCTCAAAAAAATCCCCAAAATTCCCAATTTTTTCCCAATTTTTTCCCAATTTTTCCCCGATTTCCCCCGATCCGCTCACCGGTCCTCTTGAACTGGCGGGTCCACATGCAGCGGCCGGCGGCGGCGCAGCGCGGGCAGTCGGGGGCCGCCCCAAACCCCCCAAACCTCCAAAAAATCCCCAAAAAATCCCCAAAAAATCCCCAGAAAATCCCAGAAAATCCTCAAAAAATCCCCAAAAAATCTCAAAAAAATCCTCCAAAAATACCCAAAAAATCTCAAAAAATTCCCAAAAAATCCCCCCAAAATTCTCAAAAATTCTCAAAAAAATCTCAAAAAAATCCCCAAAAAATCTCAAAAAATTCCCAAAAAATCCCCAAAAAATCTCAAAAAAATCCTAAAAAATTCCCCAAAAAATCTCAAAAAAATCCCAAAAATTCCCAAAAAAATCTCAAAAAATTCCCAAAAAATCCCCCCAAAATTCTCAAAAATTCCCCAAAAAATCCCCAAAAAATCTCAAAAAATCCAAAAAAAATCCCAAAAAATCTCAAAAAAATCCTAAAAATTCCCCAAAAAATCCCCAAAAATTCCCAATTTTTTCCCAATTTTTCCCTGATTTCCCCCGATCCGCTCACCGGTCCTCTTGAACTGGCGGGGTCCACATGCAGCGGCCGGCGGCGGCGCAGCGCGGGCAGTCGGGGGCCGCCCCAAACCCCCCAAACCTCCAAAAAATCCCCAAAAAATCCCCAAAATATCCCCAGAAAATCTAAAAAAAATCCCAAAAAATCTCAAAAAAATCCCCCAAAAAATCTCAAAAAAATCCTAAAAATTCCCAAAAAAATCTCAAAAATTCCCAAAAAATCCCCAAAAAATCTCAAATAAATCCTAAAAAAATCCCCAAAAAATCTCAAAAAAATCCTAAAAATTCCCCAAAAAATCTCAAAAAACTCCAAAAAATTTCCAAAAAAATCTCAAAAAAATCCCAAAAATTCCCAAAAAATATCAAAAAAATCCCCAAAAAATCTCAAAAAAATCCCAAAAATCCCCAAAAAATCCCCAAAAAATCTCAAAATAATCCTAAAAATTCCCAAAAAAATCTCAAAAAAATCCCCAAAAATTCCCCAAAAAATCTCAAATAAATCCTCCAAAAATACCCAAAAAATCCCCAAAAAATCTCAAAATAATCCTAAAAATTCCCAAAAAAATCTCAAAAAAATCCCAAAAAATTCCCCAAAAAATCTCAAAAAAATCCCCAAAATTCCCAAAAAAATCTCAAAAAATTCCCAAAAAATCCCCCCAAAATTCTCAAAAATTCCCCAAAAAATCCCCAAAAAATCTCAAAAAAATCCAAAAAAAATCCCAAAAAATCTCAAAAAAATCCTAAAAATTCCCCAAAAATTCCCCCAAAAATTCCC
Organism: Chamaea fasciata; assembly: GCF_029207755.1. NCBI lineage: Eukaryota > Metazoa > Chordata > Aves > Passeriformes > Sylviidae > Chamaea > Chamaea fasciata. The sequence goes on along the minus strand of NW_027094976.1, from coordinate 5,049 downwards.
AATTTTTTCCCAATTTTTTCCCAATTTTTTCCCAATTTTTTCCCGAACTCCCGAACTCCGCTCACCGGTCCTCTTGAACTGGCGGGGTCCACATGCAGCGGCCGGCGGCGGCGCAGCGCGGGCAGTCGGGGGCCCCGCAGGCGGCCTCGGAGCAGTTGCGCGCGGCCAGGATCTCGCGCTGGTTGATGCGGCAGTCGTTCTCCCGGCGGCAGCTGCCGCCCGCCGCGATGCACGCGCCCTCGGGGCAGTTGGTGCACCACTTGCACGCCGGGGGGCCCTGGAAACGGGCAGGGAAAGGGGAGATAATCCGGGGGGTTTGGGGGAGAAAACGGGGATTTTGGGGGGAAAAATAACGGGGGTTTTGGGGGGGAAAATGGGGATTTGGGGGAAAAAATGGGGATTTTAGGGGGGAAAATGGGGATTTTGGGGGGAAAATAATGGGGATTTTTGGTGAAAGAATGGGGATTTTGGGGGGAAAAATAACGGGGATTTTGGGGGGAAAAATGGGGATTTTAGGGGGGGAAAATGGGGATTTTGGGGGGAAAAATGGGGATTTTGGGGAGAAAATGGGGATTTGGGGGGAAAAAATGGGGATTTTAGGGGGGAAAATGGGGGTTCGAGTGAAAAAACGGGGATTTTAGGGGGGAAAATGGGATTTGGGGAAAAATGGGGATTTTGGGGGGAAAATGGGGATTTTGGGGGAGAAATGGGGATTTGGGGGGAAAATGGGGATTTTAGGGGGAAAATGGGGATTTTGGGGGGGAAAATGGGGATTTTAGGGGGGAAAATGGGGATTTTGGGGGGAAAATGGGAATTTTGGGGGAAAAAATGGGGATTTTAGGGGGGAAATGGGGATTTGAGTGAAAAAACGGGGATTTTAGGGGGGAAAATGGGATTTGGGGAAAAAAGGGGATTTTGGGGGGAATGGGGTTTTTGATGGGGTTTGGGGGGAAAAATGGGGATTTTAGGGGGGGAAAATGGGGATTTTGGGGGAAAAATGGGGATTTTAGGGGGGAAATGGGGATTTTGGGGGAAAATGGGGATTTTAGGGGGGAAATGGGTTTTGGGGGGAAAATGGGGATTTTAGGGGGAATGGGTTGGGGATTTTTGGGGAGGAAATGGGGTTTTTGGGTGGAAATGGGGGGATTTTGGTGAAGGGTTGGGGGGAATTGGATTGTGGGGAAAAAAGGGGATTTTTGGTGGGGAAATTGGGGATTTTAGGGGGGAAAATGGGGATTTTAGGGGGAATGGGGTTTTTGGGGGGGAACGGGGTTTTAGGGGGGGAAATTGGGATTTTAGGGGGAATGGGGATTTTAGGGGGGAAATGGGGTTTTGGGGGGAATGGGGGTTTTAGGGGAGAATGGGGATTTTGGGGGGAAATGGGGATTTTGGGCGAGGAAAATGGGGATTTTGGGGGAGAAATGGGGATTTGGGGGGAAAATGGGGATTTGGGGGGGGGAAATGGGGATTTTGGGGGGAAATGGGGATTTTAGGGGGAAAATGGGGATTTTGGGGGCAGATTTTGGGTCATTTTTGGGTCATTTTGGGGCCATTTCAGGCGGGATTTTTTGGCCGTTTTCGGGACATTTTGGGGCCGTTTTTGGGGGTGATTTTGGGTCATTTTGGGTCCATTTCAGGCGGGATTTTTTGGCCGTTTTTGGGATATTTTGGGGTCATTTTTGGGTCATTTTGGGGCCATTTCAGGCGGGATTTTTTGGCCGTTTTCGGGACATTTTGGGGCCGTTTTTTGGGGTGATTTGGGGGCGATTTTGGGTCATTTTTGGGCTATTTTGGGTCCATTTCAGGCGGGATTTTTTGGCCGTTTTCGGGACATTTGGGGGCCGTTTTTGGGGTGATTTTGGGCGGTTTTGGGTCATTTTTGGGCTATTTTGGGTCCATTTCAGGCGGGATTTTTTGGCCGTTTTCGGGACATTTTGGGTCATTTTTGGGCTATTTTGGGTCCATTTCAGGCGGGATTTTTTGGCCGTTTTCGGGACATTTGGGGGCCGTTTTTGGGGTGATTTTGGGTCATTTTGGGTCCATTTCAGGCGGGATTTTTTGGCCGTTTTCGGGACATTTGGGGGCCGTTTTTGGGGTGATTTTGGGCGGTTTTGGGTCATTTTTGGGCTATTTTGGGTCCATTTCAGGCGGGATTTTTTGGCCGTTTTCGGGACATTTTGGGGCCGTTTTTGGGGTGATTTTGGGCGTTTTTGGGTCATTTTTGGGCTATTTTGGGTCCATTTCAGGCGGGATTTTTTGGCCGTTTTCGGGACATTTTGGGTCATTTTTGGGCTATTTTGGGTCCATTTCAGGCGGGATTTTTTGGCCGTTTTCGGGACATTTGGGGGCCGTTTTTGGGGTGATTTTGGGTCATTTTGGGTCCATTTCAGGCGGGATTTTTTGGCCGTTTTCGGGACATTTGGGGGCCGTTTTTGGGGTGATTTGGGGCGATTTTGGGGCCTGTTTCGGGGGTCTCACCGAGCCCCCCAGGGGGTGCTGGGCCAGGCACTCGCTGCAGCTCCGGAGGCGCCGACACTCGTGGGGCTCCCGTGGGGAGGGGGGCGCAGGGGAGTTGAGGGATGGGGGAGCACCCCAGCCTTGGGGAGGGGCCGTTAGCATCTCATTAGCATCTCATTTGCATCTCGTTAACCACCCCAAAGCAGCCAGATCCCCCCCCCCCCTAAAAAAATCCGCCCCAAATTCCCTCAAAATCTCCCCAAAAATCCTCCTGGAACCCCCCCCACCCTGGACCAGCGGATTTCCCCCCAAAATTCCAATTTTTTCCCCCCCCCCCCCCAAAAAAAACTTCCCAGTTTCCCCCAAATTCTCCCAAATCCCGGATTTCACCCCAAAATCCACCCTCAATCCCCCAAATTCCTGATTTTTTTTTTACCCCAAATCCTCTCTAAACCCGCCCCAACCCCCCAAAAATTCCGATTTTTTCCCCAAATCTCCCCAAAATCCCGTTTTTTCCCCCCAAAATCCCCGATTTTTCCCCCAAACCCCCCCAAAATCCCATTTTTCCCCCCCAAATCTCCTTTTAACCCCCCAAAATCCCGATTTTTTTCCCCAAAATCCCCGGATTTTTTTCCCAACCCCCCCAAAATCCTGGATTTTTTTTCCTAAACCCCCCAAAATCCAGATTTTCCCCCCAAATCCCGGATTTTCCCCCCCCAAAATCCCCAATTTTTTTTCCTAAACCCCGCAAATACCGATTTTTCCCCCAAAATCTCCTTTCAACCCCCTAAAATCCCGATTTTTTACCCCAAATCCCGGATTTTTCTCCCCCAAAATCCCCCTTTTTTTTCCCCCAAATCCCCATTTTTTCCCCCAAAATCCCCATTTTTTCCCCTAAAATCCCCATTTCCCCCCCCAAATCCCCCTTTTTCCCCCCCCAAATCCCCATTTTTTCCCCTAAAATCCCCATTTTTCCCCCCAAATCCCCATTTTTTTCCCCCCAAAATCCCCATTTTTTCCCCTAAAATCCCCATTTTTCCCCCTAAAATCCCCATTTTTCCCTCCAAATCCCCATTTTTTCCCCTAAAATCCCCATATTTTCCCCCCCAAATCCCAATTTTTCCCCCCAAATCCCCATTTTTCCCCCCAAAATCCCAATTTTCCCCCCAAAATCTCCTTTAAACACCCTAAAATCCCCATTTTTTCCCCCCAAATCCGGGATTTTTTCCCCAAAATCACACAAATCCCCCCCGCTCTCACCTCTCGGCCTGGGGCGCCCCCCGGCAGCGCCCCCCGCACCAGGCGCAGGCCGCCCCCGAGCCCCCAAATCCCCCCAAACCCCCAAAATCCCCATTTTTCCCCCCAAAATCCCCCTTTTATCCCCCCAAATACCCATTTTTTCCCCCCCAAATCCCCATTTTTTCCCCCCAAATCTGCTTTTAACCCCCAAAATCCCCGGATTTTTCCCCCCAGATCTCCTTTTAACCCCCCAAAATCCCCATTTTTCCCCCCAAAATCCCAATTTTTATCCCCAAATCCCCATTTTTCCCCCAAAATCCCCATTTTTACCCCCAAATCCCCATTTTTTCCCCTAAAATCCCGATTTTTCTCCTAAAATCCCGATTTTTTCCCCAAAATCCCCATTTTCCCCCCAAAATCCCAATTTTTCCCCCAAAATCTCCTTTAAACCCCCTAAAATCCCCATTTTTTTCCCCCAAATCCCCATTTTTCCCCCCCAAATCCCCATTTTTTTCCCCCCAAATCTGCTTTTAACCCCCAAAATCCCGGATTTTTCCCCCCAGATCTCCTTTTAAACCCCCCAAAATCCCCATTTTCCCCCCAAAATCCCAATTTTTACCCCCAAATCCCCATTTTTTCCCCCAAAATCCCCATTTTTATCCCCAAATCCCCATTTTTTCCCCTAAAATCCCGATTTTTCTCCTAAAATCCCGATTTTTTCCCCTCAAATCCCCATTTTTCCCCCCCAAAATCCCAATTTTTCCCCCAAAATCTCCTTTAAACCCCCTAAAATCCCCATTTTTCCCCCCAAATCCCCATTTTTCCCCCCCAAATCCCCATTTTTCCCCCAAAATCTCCATTTTTTTTCCCCAAACCCCCCCCAAATCCCCATTTTTTCACCCCCAAATCCCCATTTTTTCCCCCCAAATCCGGGATTTTTTCCCCAAAAATCACACAAATCCCCCCCGCTCTCACCTCTCGGCCTGGGGCGCCCCCCGGCAGCGCCCCCCGCACCAGGCGCAGGCCGCCCCCGAGGCGTTGCAGCTGCGGGGGTCGGGCAGCGCCTCGCAGGGGTCGGGGGGCAGCCGCAGCCCCCAGAGCCCCCCCAGGGCGGCGCCGTTGAAACCCCCCGAGACGAAGAGGAGCCCCCCGAGGGGGGCCAGGGCGTGAGCCACGGCCCCCGGCATGGGGGGGCCCACCACCGAGGCCTCTGGGCGGGAAAGGGTTAAAGGGATTAAAAAAAAAAACCCCAAAAAATTAAAAAAAAAAAAAAAATTAAAAATATCCCTGGCGGAAAAATCCCGAAATTTGGGGGGTTGAAATTGTCCCGAAATTGTCCCGAAATTGTCCGAA
>NW_027094975.1:0-41006 GCF_029207755.1 Chamaea fasciata | reverse complement strand
GCGTTTTCTCGCTTCCCAGGCTAGGAGAAGCGTTTTCCGTGCTGCAAACAGCTTCTCTGCTTGTGGGGAGCTCGGAAACAGCGTTTGACGCTGTTCCAAGCCTGCCTGCAAGCGAACCGCGGCGGAGAGTGCACTAGACGCGGCCAAACGGCGTTTTCTCGCTTCCCAGGCTAGGAGAAGCGTTTTCCGTGCTGCAAACAGCTTCTCTGCTTGTGGGGAGCTCGGAAACAGCGTTTGACGCTGTTCCAAGCCTGCCTGCAAGCGAACCGGCGGAGAGTGCACTAGACGCGGCCAAACGGCGTTTTCTCGCTTCCCAGGCTAGGAGAAGCGTTTTCCGTGCTGCAAACAGCTTCTCTGCTTGTGGGGAGCTCGGAAACAGCGTTTGACGCTGTTCCAAGCCTGCCTGCAAGCGAACCGGCGGAGAGTGCACTAGACGCGGCCAAACGGCGTTTTCTCGCTTCCCAGGCTAGGAGAAGCGTTTTCCGTGCTGCAAACAGCTTCTCTGCTTGTGGGGAGCTCGGAAACAGCGTTTGACGCTGTTCCAAGCCTGCCTGCAAGCGAACCGGCGGAGAGTGCACTAGACGCGGCCAAACGGCGTTTTCTCGCTTCCCAGGCTAGGAGAAGCGTTTTCCGTGCTGCAAACAGCTTCTCTGCTTGTGGGGAGCTCGGAAACAGCGTTTGACGCTGTTCCAAGCCTGCCTGCAAGCGAACCGGCGGAGAGTGCACTAGACGCGGCCAAACGGCGTTTTCTCGCTTCCCAGGCTAGGAGAAGCGTTTTCCGTGCTGCAAACAGCTTCTCTGCTTGTGGGGAGCTCGGAAACAGCGTTTGACGCTGTTCCAAGCCTGCCTGCAAGCGAACCGGCGGAGAGTGCACTAGACGCGGCCAAACGGCGTTTTCTCGCTTCCCAGGCTAGGAGAAGCGTTTTCCGTGCTGCAAACAGCTTCTCTGCTTGTGGGGAGCTCGGAAACAGCGTTTGACGCTGTTCCAAGCCTGCCTGCAAGCGAACCGGCGGAGAGTGCACTAGACGCGGCCAAACGGCGTTTTCTCGCTTCCCAGGCTAGGAGAAGCGTTTTCCGTGCTGCAAACAGCTTCTCTGCTTGTGGGGAGCTCGGAAACAGCGTTTGACGCTGTTCCAAGCCTGCCTGCAAGCGAACCGGCGGAGAGTGCACTAGACGCGGCCAAACGGCGTTTTCTCGCTTCCCAGGCTAGGAGAAGCGTTTTCCGTGCTGCAAACAGCTTCTCTGCTTGTGGGGAGCTCGGAAACAGCGTTTGACGCTGTTCCAAGCCTGCCTGCAAGCGAACCGGCGGAGAGTGCACTAGACGCGGCCAAACGGCGTTTTCTCGCTTCCCAGGCTAGGAGAAGCGTTTTCCGTGCTGCAAACAGCTTCTCTGCTTGTGGGGAGCTCGGAAACAGCGTTTGACGCTGTTCCAAGCCTGCCTGCAAGCGAACCGGCGGAGAGTGCACTAGACGCGGCCAAACGGCGTTTTCTCGCTTCCCAGGCTAGGAGAAGCGTTTTCCGTGCTGCAAACAGCTTCTCTGCTTGTGGGGAGCTCGGAAACAGCGTTTGACGCTGTTCCAAGCCTGCCTGCAAGCGAACCGGCGGAGAGTGCACTAGACGCGGCCAAACGGCGTTTTCTCGCTTCCCAGGCTAGGAGAAGCGTTTTCCGTGCTGCAAACAGCTTCTCTGCTTGTGGGGAGCTCGGAAACAGCGTTTGACGCTGTTCCAAGCCTGCCTGCAAGCGAACCGGCGGAGAGTGCACTAGACGCGGCCAAACGGCGTTTTCTCGCTTCCCAGGCTAGGAGAAGCGTTTTCCGTGCTGCAAACAGCTTCTCTGCTTGTGGGGAGCTCGGAAACAGCGTTTGACGCTGTTCCAAGCCTGCCTGCAAGCGAACCGGCGGAGAGTGCACTAGACGCGGCCAAACGGCGTTTTCTCGCTTCCCAGGCTAGGAGAAGCGTTTTCCGTGCTGCAAACAGCTTCTCTGCTTGTGGGGAGCTCGGAAACAGCGTTTGACGCTGTTCCAAGCCTGCCTGCAAGCGAACCGGCGGAGAGTGCACTAGACGCGGCCAAACGGCGTTTTCTCGCTTCCCAGGCTAGGAGAAGCGTTTTCCGTGCTGCAAACAGCTTCTCTGCTTGTGGGGAGCTCGGAAACAGCGTTTGACGCTGTTCCAAGCCTGCCTGCAAGCGAACCGGCGGAGAGTGCACTAGACGCGGCCAAACGGCGTTTTCTCGCTTCCCAGGCTAGGAGAAGCGTTTTCCGTGCTGCAAACAGCTTCTCTGCTTGTGGGGAGCTCGGAAACAGCGTTTGACGCTGTTCCAAGCCTGCCTGCAAGCGAACCGGCGGAGAGTGCACTAGACGCGGCCAAACGGCGTTTTCTCGCTTCCCAGGCTAGGAGAAGCGTTTTCCGTGCTGCAAACAGCTTCTCTGCTTGTGGGGAGCTCGGAAACAGCGTTTGACGCTGTTCCAAGCCTGCCTGCAAGCGAACCGGCGGAGAGTGCACTAGACGCGGCCAAACGGCGTTTTCTCGCTTCCCAGGCTAGGAGAAGCGTTTTCCGTGCTGCAAACAGCTTCTCTGCTTGTGGGGAGCTCGGAAACAGCGTTTGACGCTGTTCCAAGCCTGCCTGCAAGCGAACCGGCGGAGAGTGCACTAGACGCGGCCAAACGGCGTTTTCTCGCTTCCCAGGCTAGGAGAAGCGTTTTCCGTGCTGCAAACAGCTTCTCTGCTTGTGGGGAGCTCGGAAACAGCGTTTGACGCTGTTCCAAGCCTGCCTGCAAGCGAACCGGCGGAGAGTGCACTAGACGCGGCCAAACGGCGTTTTCTCGCTTCCCAGGCTAGGAGAAGCGTTTTCCGTGCTGCAAACAGCTTCTCTGCTTGTGGGGAGCTCGGAAACAGCGTTTGACGCTGTTCCAAGCCTGCCTGCAAGCGAACCGGCGGAGAGTGCACTAGACGCGGCCAAACGGCGTTTTCTCGCTTCCCAGGCTAGGAGAAGCGTTTTCCGTGCTGCAAACAGCTTCTCTGCTTGTGGGGAGCTCGGAAACAGCGTTTGACGCTGTTCCAAGCCTGCCTGCAAGCGAACCGGCGGAGAGTGCACTAGACGCGGCCAAACGGCGTTTTCTCGCTTCCCAGGCTAGGAGAAGCGTTTTCCGTGCTGCAAACAGCTTCTCTGCTTGTGGGGAGCTCGGAAACAGCGTTTGACGCTGTTCCAAGCCTGCCTGCAAGCGAACCGGCGGAGAGTGCACTAGACGCGGCCAAACGGCGTTTTCTCGCTTCCCAGGCTAGGAGAAGCGTTTTCCGTGCTGCAAACAGCTTCTCTGCTTGTGGGGAGCTCGGAAACAGCGTTTGACGCTGTTCCAAGCCTGCCTGCAAGCGAACCGGCGGAGAGTGCACTAGACGCGGCCAAACGGCGTTTTCTCGCTTCCCAGGCTAGGAGAAGCGTTTTCCGTGCTGCAAACAGCTTCTCTGCTTGTGGGGAGCTCGGAAACAGCGTTTGACGCTGTTCCAAGCCTGCCTGCAAGCGAACCGGCGGAGAGTGCACTAGACGCGGCCAAACGGCGTTTTCTCGCTTCCCAGGCTAGGAGAAGCGTTTTCCGTGCTGCAAACAGCTTCTCTGCTTGTGGGGAGCTCGGAAACAGCGTTTGACGCTGTTCCAAGCCTGCCTGCAAGCGAACCGGCGGAGAGTGCACTAGACGCGGCCAAACGGCGTTTTCTCGCTTCCCAGGCTAGGAGAAGCGTTTTCCGTGCTGCAAACAGCTTCTCTGCTTGTGGGGAGCTCGGAAACAGCGTTTGACGCTGTTCCAAGCCTGCCTGCAAGCGAACCGGCGGAGAGTGCACTAGACGCGGCCAAACGGCGTTTTCTCGCTTCCCAGGCTAGGAGAAGCGTTTTCCGTGCTGCAAACAGCTTCTCTGCTTGTGGGGAGCTCGGAAACAGCGTTTGACGCTGTTCCAAGCCTGCCTGCAAGCGAACCGGCGGAGAGTGCACTAGACGCGGCCAAACGGCGTTTTCTCGCTTCCCAGGCTAGGAGAAGCGTTTTCCGTGCTGCAAACAGCTTCTCTGCTTGTGGGGAGCTCGGAAACAGCGTTTGACGCTGTTCCAAGCCTGCCTGCAAGCGAACCGGCGGAGAGTGCACTAGACGCGGCCAAACGGCGTTTTCTCGCTTCCCAGGCTAGGAGAAGCGTTTTCCGTGCTGCAAACAGCTTCTCTGCTTGTGGGGAGCTCGGAAACAGCGTTTGACGCTGTTCCAAGCCTGCCTGCAAGCGAACCGGCGGAGAGTGCACTAGACGCGGCCAAACGGCGTTTTCTCGCTTCCCAGGCTAGGAGAAGCGTTTTCCGTGCTGCAAACAGCTTCTCTGCTTGTGGGGAGCTCGGAAACAGCGTTTGACGCTGTTCCAAGCCTGCCTGCAAGCGAACCGGCGGAGAGTGCACTAGACGCGGCCAAACGGCGTTTTCTCGCTTCCCAGGCTAGGAGAAGCGTTTTCCGTGCTGCAAACAGCTTCTCTGCTTGTGGGGAGCTCGGAAACAGCGTTTGACGCTGTTCCAAGCCTGCCTGCAAGCGAACCGGCGGAGAGTGCACTAGACGCGGCCAAACGGCGTTTTCTCGCTTCCCAGGCTAGGAGAAGCGTTTTCCGTGCTGCAAACAGCTTCTCTGCTTGTGGGGAGCTCGGAAACAGCGTTTGACGCTGTTCCAAGCCTGCCTGCAAGCGAACCGGCGGAGAGTGCACTAGACGCGGCCAAACGGCGTTTTCTCGCTTCCCAGGCTAGGAGAAGCGTTTTCCGTGCTGCAAACAGCTTCTCTGCTTGTGGGGAGCTCGGAAACAGCGTTTGACGCTGTTCCAAGCCTGCCTGCAAGCGAACCGGCGGAGAGTGCACTAGACGCGGCCAAACGGCGTTTTCTCGCTTCCCAGGCTAGGAGAAGCGTTTTCCGTGCTGCAAACAGCTTCTCTGCTTGTGGGGAGCTCGGAAACAGCGTTTGACGCTGTTCCAAGCCTGCCTGCAAGCGAACCGGCGGAGAGTGCACTAGACGCGGCCAAACGGCGTTTTCTCGCTTCCCAGGCTAGGAGAAGCGTTTTCCGTGCTGCAAACAGCTTCTCTGCTTGTGGGGAGCTCGGAAACAGCGTTTGACGCTGTTCCAAGCCTGCCTGCAAGCGAACCGGCGGAGAGTGCACTAGACGCGGCCAAACGGCGTTTTCTCGCTTCCCAGGCTAGGAGAAGCGTTTTCCGTGCTGCAAACAGCTTCTCTGCTTGTGGGGAGCTCGGAAACAGCGTTTGACGCTGTTCCAAGCCTGCCTGCAAGCGAACCGGCGGAGAGTGCACTAGACGCGGCCAAACGGCGTTTTCTCGCTTCCCAGGCTAGGAGAAGCGTTTTCCGTGCTGCAAACAGCTTCTCTGCTTGTGGGGAGCTCGGAAACAGCGTTTGACGCTGTTCCAAGCCTGCCTGCAAGCGAACCGGCGGAGAGTGCACTAGACGCGGCCAAACGGCGTTTTCTCGCTTCCCAGGCTAGGAGAAGCGTTTTCCGTGCTGCAAACAGCTTCTCTGCTTGTGGGGAGCTCGGAAACAGCGTTTGACGCTGTTCCAAGCCTGCCTGCAAGCGAACCGGCGGAGAGTGCACTAGACGCGGCCAAACGGCGTTTTCTCGCTTCCCAGGCTAGGAGAAGCGTTTTCCGTGCTGCAAACAGCTTCTCTGCTTGTGGGGAGCTCGGAAACAGCGTTTGACGCTGTTCCAAGCCTGCCTGCAAGCGAACCGGCGGAGAGTGCACTAGACGCGGCCAAACGGCGTTTTCTCGCTTCCCAGGCTAGGAGAAGCGTTTTCCGTGCTGCAAACAGCTTCTCTGCTTGTGGGGAGCTCGGAAACAGCGTTTGACGCTGTTCCAAGCCTGCCTGCAAGCGAACCGGCGGAGAGTGCACTAGACGCGGCCAAACGGCGTTTTCTCGCTTCCCAGGCTAGGAGAAGCGTTTTCCGTGCTGCAAACAGCTTCTCTGCTTGTGGGGAGCTCGGAAACAGCGTTTGACGCTGTTCCAAGCCTGCCTGCAAGCGAACCGGCGGAGAGTGCACTAGACGCGGCCAAACGGCGTTTTCTCGCTTCCCAGGCTAGGAGAAGCGTTTTCCGTGCTGCAAACAGCTTCTCTGCTTGTGGGGAGCTCGGAAACAGCGTTTGACGCTGTTCCAAGCCTGCCTGCAAGCGAACCGGCGGAGAGTGCACTAGACGCGGCCAAACGGCGTTTTCTCGCTTCCCAGGCTAGGAGAAGCGTTTTCCGTGCTGCAAACAGCTTCTCTGCTTGTGGGGAGCTCGGAAACAGCGTTTGACGCTGTTCCAAGCCTGCCTGCAAGCGAACCGGCGGAGAGTGCACTAGACGCGGCCAAACGGCGTTTTCTCGCTTCCCAGGCTAGGAGAAGCGTTTTCCGTGCTGCAAACAGCTTCTCTGCTTGTGGGGAGCTCGGAAACAGCGTTTGACGCTGTTCCAAGCCTGCCTGCAAGCGAACCGGCGGAGAGTGCACTAGACGCGGCCAAACGGCGTTTTCTCGCTTCCCAGGCTAGGAGAAGCGTTTTCCGTGCTGCAAACAGCTTCTCTGCTTGTGGGGAGCTCGGAAACAGCGTTTGACGCTGTTCCAAGCCTGCCTGCAAGCGAACCGGCGGAGAGTGCACTAGACGCGGCCAAACGGCGTTTTCTCGCTTCCCAGGCTAGGAGAAGCGTTTTCCGTGCTGCAAACAGCTTCTCTGCTTGTGGGGAGCTCGGAAACAGCGTTTGACGCTGTTCCAAGCCTGCCTGCAAGCGAACCGGCGGAGAGTGCACTAGACGCGGCCAAACGGCGTTTTCTCGCTTCCCAGGCTAGGAGAAGCGTTTTCCGTGCTGCAAACAGCTTCTCTGCTTGTGGGGAGCTCGGAAACAGCGTTTGACGCTGTTCCAAGCCTGCCTGCAAGCGAACCGGCGGAGAGTGCACTAGACGCGGCCAAACGGCGTTTTCTCGCTTCCCAGGCTAGGAGAAGCGTTTTCCGTGCTGCAAACAGCTTCTCTGCTTGTGGGGAGCTCGGAAACAGCGTTTGACGCTGTTCCAAGCCTGCCTGCAAGCGAACCGGCGGAGAGTGCACTAGACGCGGCCAAACGGCGTTTTCTCGCTTCCCAGGCTAGGAGAAGCGTTTTCCGTGCTGCAAACAGCTTCTCTGCTTGTGGGGAGCTCGGAAACAGCGTTTGACGCTGTTCCAAGCCTGCCTGCAAGCGAACCGGCGGAGAGTGCACTAGACGCGGCCAAACGGCGTTTTCTCGCTTCCCAGGCTAGGAGAAGCGTTTTCCGTGCTGCAAACAGCTTCTCTGCTTGTGGGGAGCTCGGAAACAGCGTTTGACGCTGTTCCAAGCCTGCCTGCAAGCGAACCGGCGGAGAGTGCACTAGACGCGGCCAAACGGCGTTTTCTCGCTTCCCAGGCTAGGAGAAGCGTTTTCCGTGCTGCAAACAGCTTCTCTGCTTGTGGGGAGCTCGGAAACAGCGTTTGACGCTGTTCCAAGCCTGCCTGCAAGCGAACCGGCGGAGAGTGCACTAGACGCGGCCAAACGGCGTTTTCTCGCTTCCCAGGCTAGGAGAAGCGTTTTCCGTGCTGCAAACAGCTTCTCTGCTTGTGGGGAGCTCGGAAACAGCGTTTGACGCTGTTCCAAGCCTGCCTGCAAGCGAACCGGCGGAGAGTGCACTAGACGCGGCCAAACGGCGTTTTCTCGCTTCCCAGGCTAGGAGAAGCGTTTTCCGTGCTGCAAACAGCTTCTCTGCTTGTGGGGAGCTCGGAAACAGCGTTTGACGCTGTTCCAAGCCTGCCTGCAAGCGAACCGGCGGAGAGTGCACTAGACGCGGCCAAACGGCGTTTTCTCGCTTCCCAGGCTAGGAGAAGCGTTTTCCGTGCTGCAAACAGCTTCTCTGCTTGTGGGGAGCTCGGAAACAGCGTTTGACGCTGTTCCAAGCCTGCCTGCAAGCGAACCGGCGGAGAGTGCACTAGACGCGGCCAAACGGCGTTTTCTCGCTTCCCAGGCTAGGAGAAGCGTTTTCCGTGCTGCAAACAGCTTCTCTGCTTGTGGGGAGCTCGGAAACAGCGTTTGACGCTGTTCCAAGCCTGCCTGCAAGCGAACCGGCGGAGAGTGCACTAGACGCGGCCAAACGGCGTTTTCTCGCTTCCCAGGCTAGGAGAAGCGTTTTCCGTGCTGCAAACAGCTTCTCTGCTTGTGGGGAGCTCGGAAACAGCGTTTGACGCTGTTCCAAGCCTGCCTGCAAGCGAACCGGCGGAGAGTGCACTAGACGCGGCCAAACGGCGTTTTCTCGCTTCCCAGGCTAGGAGAAGCGTTTTCCGTGCTGCAAACAGCTTCTCTGCTTGTGGGGAGCTCGGAAACAGCGTTTGACGCTGTTCCAAGCCTGCCTGCAAGCGAACCGGCGGAGAGTGCACTAGACGCGGCCAAACGGCGTTTTCTCGCTTCCCAGGCTAGGAGAAGCGTTTTCCGTGCTGCAAACAGCTTCTCTGCTTGTGGGGAGCTCGGAAACAGCGTTTGACGCTGTTCCAAGCCTGCCTGCAAGCGAACCGGCGGAGAGTGCACTAGACGCGGCCAAACGGCGTTTTCTCGCTTCCCAGGCTAGGAGAAGCGTTTTCCGTGCTGCAAACAGCTTCTCTGCTTGTGGGGAGCTCGGAAACAGCGTTTGACGCTGTTCCAAGCCTGCCTGCAAGCGAACCGGCGGAGAGTGCACTAGACGCGGCCAAACGGCGTTTTCTCGCTTCCCAGGCTAGGAGAAGCGTTTTCCGTGCTGCAAACAGCTTCTCTGCTTGTGGGGAGCTCGGAAACAGCGTTTGACGCTGTTCCAAGCCTGCCTGCAAGCGAACCGGCGGAGAGTGCACTAGACGCGGCCAAACGGCGTTTTCTCGCTTCCCAGGCTAGGAGAAGCGTTTTCCGTGCTGCAAACAGCTTCTCTGCTTGTGGGGAGCTCGGAAACAGCGTTTGACGCTGTTCCAAGCCTGCCTGCAAGCGAACCGGCGGAGAGTGCACTAGACGCGGCCAAACGGCGTTTTCTCGCTTCCCAGGCTAGGAGAAGCGTTTTCCGTGCTGCAAACAGCTTCTCTGCTTGTGGGGAGCTCGGAAACAGCGTTTGACGCTGTTCCAAGCCTGCCTGCAAGCGAACCGGCGGAGAGTGCACTAGACGCGGCCAAACGGCGTTTTCTCGCTTCCCAGGCTAGGAGAAGCGTTTTCCGTGCTGCAAACAGCTTCTCTGCTTGTGGGGAGCTCGGAAACAGCGTTTGACGCTGTTCCAAGCCTGCCTGCAAGCGAACCGGCGGAGAGTGCACTAGACGCGGCCAAACGGCGTTTTCTCGCTTCCCAGGCTAGGAGAAGCGTTTTCCGTGCTGCAAACAGCTTCTCTGCTTGTGGGGAGCTCGGAAACAGCGTTTGACGCTGTTCCAAGCCTGCCTGCAAGCGAACCGGCGGAGAGTGCACTAGACGCGGCCAAACGGCGTTTTCTCGCTTCCCAGGCTAGGAGAAGCGTTTTCCGTGCTGCAAACAGCTTCTCTGCTTGTGGGGAGCTCGGAAACAGCGTTTGACGCTGTTCCAAGCCTGCCTGCAAGCGAACCGGCGGAGAGTGCACTAGACGCGGCCAAACGGCGTTTTCTCGCTTCCCAGGCTAGGAGAAGCGTTTTCCGTGCTGCAAACAGCTTCTCTGCTTGTGGGGAGCTCGGAAACAGCGTTTGACGCTGTTCCAAGCCTGCCTGCAAGCGAACCGGCGGAGAGTGCACTAGACGCGGCCAAACGGCGTTTTCTCGCTTCCCAGGCTAGGAGAAGCGTTTTCCGTGCTGCAAACAGCTTCTCTGCTTGTGGGGAGCTCGGAAACAGCGTTTGACGCTGTTCCAAGCCTGCCTGCAAGCGAACCGGCGGAGAGTGCACTAGACGCGGCCAAACGGCGTTTTCTCGCTTCCCAGGCTAGGAGAAGCGTTTTCCGTGCTGCAAACAGCTTCTCTGCTTGTGGGGAGCTCGGAAACAGCGTTTGACGCTGTTCCAAGCCTGCCTGCAAGCGAACCGGCGGAGAGTGCACTAGACGCGGCCAAACGGCGTTTTCTCGCTTCCCAGGCTAGGAGAAGCGTTTTCCGTGCTGCAAACAGCTTCTCTGCTTGTGGGGAGCTCGGAAACAGCGTTTGACGCTGTTCCAAGCCTGCCTGCAAGCGAACCGGCGGAGAGTGCACTAGACGCGGCCAAACGGCGTTTTCTCGCTTCCCAGGCTAGGAGAAGCGTTTTCCGTGCTGCAAACAGCTTCTCTGCTTGTGGGGAGCTCGGAAACAGCGTTTGACGCTGTTCCAAGCCTGCCTGCAAGCGAACCGGCGGAGAGTGCACTAGACGCGGCCAAACGGCGTTTTCTCGCTTCCCAGGCTAGGAGAAGCGTTTTCCGTGCTGCAAACAGCTTCTCTGCTTGTGGGGAGCTCGGAAACAGCGTTTGACGCTGTTCCAAGCCTGCCTGCAAGCGAACCGGCGGAGAGTGCACTAGACGCGGCCAAACGGCGTTTTCTCGCTTCCCAGGCTAGGAGAAGCGTTTTCCGTGCTGCAAACAGCTTCTCTGCTTGTGGGGAGCTCGGAAACAGCGTTTGACGCTGTTCCAAGCCTGCCTGCAAGCGAACCGGCGGAGAGTGCACTAGACGCGGCCAAACGGCGTTTTCTCGCTTCCCAGGCTAGGAGAAGCGTTTTCCGTGCTGCAAACAGCTTCTCTGCTTGTGGGGAGCTCGGAAACAGCGTTTGACGCTGTTCCAAGCCTGCCTGCAAGCGAACCGGCGGAGAGTGCACTAGACGCGGCCAAACGGCGTTTTCTCGCTTCCCAGGCTAGGAGAAGCGTTTTCCGTGCTGCAAACAGCTTCTCTGCTTGTGGGGAGCTCGGAAACAGCGTTTGACGCTGTTCCAAGCCTGCCTGCAAGCGAACCGGCGGAGAGTGCACTAGACGCGGCCAAACGGCGTTTTCTCGCTTCCCAGGCTAGGAGAAGCGTTTTCCGTGCTGCAAACAGCTTCTCTGCTTGTGGGGAGCTCGGAAACAGCGTTTGACGCTGTTCCAAGCCTGCCTGCAAGCGAACCGGCGGAGAGTGCACTAGACGCGGCCAAACGGCGTTTTCTCGCTTCCCAGGCTAGGAGAAGCGTTTTCCGTGCTGCAAACAGCTTCTCTGCTTGTGGGGAGCTCGGAAACAGCGTTTGACGCTGTTCCAAGCCTGCCTGCAAGCGAACCGGCGGAGAGTGCACTAGACGCGGCCAAACGGCGTTTTCTCGCTTCCCAGGCTAGGAGAAGCGTTTTCCGTGCTGCAAACAGCTTCTCTGCTTGTGGGGAGCTCGGAAACAGCGTTTGACGCTGTTCCAAGCCTGCCTGCAAGCGAACCGGCGGAGAGTGCACTAGACGCGGCCAAACGGCGTTTTCTCGCTTCCCAGGCTAGGAGAAGCGTTTTCCGTGCTGCAAACAGCTTCTCTGCTTGTGGGGAGCTCGGAAACAGCGTTTGACGCTGTTCCAAGCCTGCCTGCAAGCGAACCGGCGGAGAGTGCACTAGACGCGGCCAAACGGCGTTTTCTCGCTTCCCAGGCTAGGAGAAGCGTTTTCCGTGCTGCAAACAGCTTCTCTGCTTGTGGGGAGCTCGGAAACAGCGTTTGACGCTGTTCCAAGCCTGCCTGCGAGCGAACCGCCGGAGAGTGCACTAGACGCGGCCAAACGGCGTTTTCTCGCTTCCCAGGCTAGGAGAAGCGTTTTCCGTGCTGCAAACAGCTTCTCTGCTTGTGGGGAGCTCGGAAACAGCGTTTGACGCTGTTCCAAGCCTGCCTGCAAGCGAACCGGCGGAGAGTGCACTAGACGCGGCCAAACGGCGTTTTCTCGCTTCCCAGGCTAGGAGAAGCGTTTTCCGTGCTGCAA
The DNA here is from genome assembly GCF_029207755.1 of Chamaea fasciata. Lineage (NCBI taxonomy): Eukaryota > Metazoa > Chordata > Aves > Passeriformes > Sylviidae > Chamaea > Chamaea fasciata. The sequence goes on along the minus strand of NW_027094975.1, from coordinate 29,117 downwards.
ACAGCTTCTCTGCTTGTGGGGAGCTCGGAAACAGCGTTTGACGCTGTTCCAAGCCTGCCTGCAAGCGAACCGGCGGAGAGTGCACTAGACGCGGCCAAACGGCGTTTTCTCGCTTCCCAGGCTAGGAGAAGCGTTTTCCGTGCTGCAAACAGCTTCTCTGCTTGTGGGGAGCTCGGAAAGAGCGTTTGACGCTGTTCCAAGCCTGCCTGCAAGCGAACCGGCGGAGAGTGCACTAGACGCGGCCAAACGGCGTTTTCTCGCTTCCCAGGCTAGGAGAAGCGTTTTCCGTGCTGCAAACAGCTTCTCTGCTTGTGGGGAGCTCGGAAACAGCGTTTGACGCTGTTCCAAGCCTGCCTGCAAGCGAACCGGCGGAGAGTGCACTAGACGCGGCCAAACGGCGTTTTCTCGCTTCCCAGGCTAGGAGAAGCGTTTTCCGTGCTGCAAACAGCTTCTCTGCTTGTGGGGAGCTCGGAAAGAGCGTTTGACGCTGTTCCAAGCCTGCCTGCAAGCGAACCGGCGGAGAGTGCACTAGACGCGGCCAAACGGCGTTTTCTCGCTTCCCAGGCTAGGAGAAGCGTTTTCCGTGCTGCAAACAGCTTCTCTGCTTGTGGGGAGCTCGGAAACAGCGTTTGACGCTGTTCCAAGCCTGCCTGCAAGCGAACCGGCGGAGAGTGCACTAGACGCGGCCAAACGGCGTTTTCTCGCTTCCCAGGCTAGGAGAAGCGTTTTCCGTGCTGCAAACAGCTTCTCTGCTTGTGGGGAGCTCGGAAACAGCGTTTAGTCTGAGACTAAATTCATGTCATAATGAACTTGTACCTTTGTTTGTTCCCACCGCTTCCAAAATATTCCTCTCTTAAAATAACAATCCTTTTGTTCAGGCTGCATTTTCACTTTCTGTGTTAAACACTTCCAAAACAACTTTGAATATCTGAGGAATTCAAGTTGTTGAAAACAGGGGCTGGGAGGAAAACAAATTAAACAGATTTGTTTAAGCCCAATGTGCTTATATGAAAATCTTTCATTTGGCTTTCCACAGCTCCATCTGCATGGCGATCTCTCTAGACTCACGGACAGATTTAAACTTGACATTATCTAATGGACCTTGGGAAAAATCCTGCACAGCAAATTGAATTTTTAAAAGTGGTACTGCATTCAATGAGCAACTAATACATTACATTTACTTGAACTGCAGCAGAAGAACATTAAGGATAAGAAGCCCATTTGGAACTTATGTTCTTTAGCCTACATTTGAATATACATTTCAGGTGTAGATGTTACAGTATTACAGGGGGGTTTTGAGTCTAGGCTTTGGGCAAAAATTAACAACTCCAGTATATCTGGTGAGGGGAAGCAGCAAAAAAATCCCATAAACACGCTGTACACAACCTGTGCCAATCCCACATGTGACTTGTGGCCTGACAGTGTTGTCAGCTCTCCATCTTAAAACAGCTTGGTTTTCTTTTCCACTGAAACCAAACCTTTTTCACAGCGTCAACACATTCCCTGCTTATGGCCAGCCTGTTGTGAGCCAGCACCTTCACAGCTGGTTGTTGGGTGGGTGGGTTTTTTTGATTTGAACCTTCTCCTTCACAACAATTCTCACTAGCACATGAACTTCACTCTATGTTACTCAACTGTGCCCTGCTTTACATTCCAGGCTGTCGAGACCATCCAGTTCTTCCAGGAATTATCTGCTCCTCCCGCCTATCAAAGTCTCTTAATCCTGTGCCATGGCATTTAGTTCATCCTGAAGAACAGCCTCAAGACAAACCCTGAGGATCTGTATTAACAGACCAATTCTTCCCTTCCAAGTACAGCTTCTTGCTCTCCCCTTCAGTCATTCCCTGTCCAGTTTACCAACCACCATTTTAACGCCTTATTTTGTAATTTCCCATAGAGTACTACACAGACATGTTTCTTAAGTGTAGATAATGAACTTCCTACACCTAAACTATTATTTTATCAAGTTAAAGGACGGGCTACATCTGGCACCAATTACTTTGGAGAAAAACCTCTCATCCATGTGCTATTTGCTGTTGAATCTGTCAATATTTTTTCCAGATAGGCTCTAGAAAGTCATCCATCCTCTTCAGACCAGAATAATTCTCTTGCCCATCTCCCTTCCCCATTTTTTTTCTTCCTTTTACACATTTCTTGTCTCTCAAAATGTAGTCATGATGTTTGCCAGTAGATTTCACAAGTCTCTAAGGGCCTAGTTCTTGAGTAAAAACAAATTAGAGATAGATGTTGATATTTGTCACAAATACATTTAATTCCTCATTTTAGACAGAGCCCTTCTTTGGTTTGTTTAATCTCTGCAGTTCAGGCAACCTCTTGCACATGTATCGACTCACTTAATCCTTGCCTTCTTCCCTTTCTCTGCCCTCTTCTCACCCCCACACACAAGCACATGGCTCTACAGGCCTGATAAAAAATTAACTTTCATCAGCAAGCTACTTTAGTCTGCAAATCACCCTGAGCAAAATATTGCCAAGTAAGGGACACACTACAATTAAACATCAAGAAAAAGCGGCCCTAAAAAAGTGAAAAACGCTTATTAGAAAGGATAGACAGGAGTCAGGAAAAACAAAACTTATGGCAAAATCTGGTTTCTTAAAATAATTAAATTTGAAGCAATACAAAAAGAAAAAAAACCCTATTTCTGTGTTTCCAACTGTCTTCGTATTTGTCCAATTACTAACCCAGATATGGAAACGAACCAATGTAATGCACTTCAACTTGATCCCTGGAGATGCCTCCTTGAAATAAGATTCAAAACCACAACTTCTCAATTCCTGTTAAAAATTCATTTCTTCGGAACACTGTTAGGCAGAACAGTGAGACAAAAACCTCTGAAAAAGAATGCACCACCAGAGACAGAAAATTATTTTGAATCTATTGAAAGCATTGATATTAAATCTCGATACAAGCTGAAGTCTGTAACAAAAAGTACTATTTCCTACAGGACATTTAAGGACTGTAGGACACCATGTCTCCATAGGCCTGGGAAATGTGTTTTTAAAGATACTCCTTCAAAGGCCTCATCCAGAGTTTGGACAAAACTAGATGTCCAAGTTTCCTGTCTCTTGAAGTAACAAGTAAAAACAATGGTTTGAAGACTGTTAGGACAATCCTGGAAACATAAGAGCAGTCCACACAACCTCAAATCGCTCTCTTTAAGGAAAATGCTGGAACTGCAAGTTGTCACAAGGCAAAATTGCAAAACAAACATTTCCACAAGTTTTCTCAGCTGTTCTGCAGGGTTGCTGCAGTGTCCTCTGCTCCCAAAAAAACAGGCTTTCCACCGTTTTTAGCTGCAGCTTAGCAGTGGTGGGAAAAACTGTGTTTCTGCAGACAGAGCCATCAGCTGGAAGATTTGAAATACTTTTCAAGACAAAGTTCCTCCTCTCTCATTCCCCAAAAGCAGTGTTATAGAGAACCTACGTTCTGGAAAACTCTCCACATACAAACCTCTGCACATTAACAGGGAAAGAAAACAAGATTAAGAGAACACTGCAAGGACCGTAAAGTAAGAGGAATTCCCCTACAAATTGTTTTGGTTCTAATACTACTTCTAGTATGAACAGTTTTTCACTTCTATGATAATATCTTGCTTCATCCCCGAGTTCCCCAAAGCATAACAACAACTTCAGAAAAATAAAACAAGCACTGGGTTTTGTTTTGGGTTTTTTTCTTTGTTTGTTTCAAAACACAGCAGAACACAGCAATATTTTCCCAACTAAGCAAGACAAAGTCACACTGTTCATTGCCACTCTGCCTTTTCTAATTTCCTGGTGTAAGCAAAAGAGATTGCTCTAGCCTGAAAACAGGAGTTATCATCCACCATCAAACTCAGCCTAAGGTATTAGCTCACGTCTGTAATGATGATTCAAAGCTGCAGTGATCAATATCACATCACAAGTGTCCAATCCAGAGGGCATTAAAGGATCCTGTTACTGCCTATCTGAAGGATCACACCGGAGTTTCAGATGATATCAATGCAAAGGTAGAGAAAAGAGAAAATTCTCACCCCACAGAAGCAGCAAATTGAACTCTCTCTAGGAAGCTTCAAGCTTCTACTTTATGTGGAAACTATTTTACTGAAATTTGTCATTTCCATGTTAAGACACAAGTTTGTCACATGGAGGAGAACCCCTTCACAACCATCCACCACTACCTGAGGGTTTTTTTTTTCAGATGAGTGTCTAAATATTACACACACAAACAGCTGCAGGTAAACAGAACTTTGTCAACCCAGCTCAGCACGGAATGGAAAAGGAAAAGCAGACACAGGGAAGTCAAAAGTCAACTAACAAAACTCAAAGCACATTTAAGAGAGCTGTATTTAAGCCAACACAGCTAAGAACTGCCAGCGGCACAAGATACAGGATTTTGTTCAGTGTTACAAAATGCCAGGTTTTTTCTGCTGATTTAGTAGATTTTGTGCAATTCTCTATTTTTAGTAGAAAGATAAAGCTCATGAGTCACCCTGAAATCTGCAGCCAGGTTCCTTCACTCTCTCCTTTCCAAAGTGGCAAACATTTCAAATTAAGCTCTAATACAAAGAATACTACGTGCACTAAAAGCTGTCTGTTCTTGTGTACTGTATCAAGGTTTGAAAATGGCACAACAGTGTTAAAAAAGAAAAGTGTTCTCTGGTACACAAAAAATGAGAATAGGCTAATTTTTACTACAGTGACTTTGCCACAAATCACTTTTTGCCCAATGCAAAGTTACAACGCAAAGGGCAAAAAACGGTTCCCTGTAACTAGAGCAAGATCTACTTGACAAGTCAGTCGCATTAGTGATCTTCTAGTCAAAAAAGGAACTTTTACCAAAACACAATATTCCCGCCCTGTTACACAGAGGGACTATTTGTAGACCTTCCACTGTACTGCAGTCTGAAAACTTTTAATTTCCATTTCTGGCTAAAATTATTTTTTTTATCTTGACGTATGTTTGACATCAGAGAAATATTGGATGAGTTTAAAGTACAAGTAGGGCTTGTCTGCCCTCCTTTTCCTAAATTTATTCAGCCTTTTCCTTTGAAAGCAAACATCATTCTACATCTACAAATTCTACAAATCCTGCATCATAAGTCCCACACCTACAACTTCCCCACAATTCCTATGCAGCTCCATCCTCTACTGCCACAAGTACCTGGCAGCTCACTGAAGGAAACCATCACTTTTTTGGTTTCCCAGTTACTGTCAATCTTTCACTCCCTGTTCCGATTTAGTGGCACTACCCTGCTAAACTCCTATTTGGTTGTGTCGGTTCTGCCCACTCCTTTTTCCTACCACATTGTCTTGTCAGGCTCTTGCTGCTTTCTCTCTCCCCAGTCTAGCATGCATGAGGACCCTTTATGCCCAAGATATAACTCAGAGAAGCTTCCTGTCACCACATTTCAGAACCTCCAGAAAACCCACCTGTCATTAGGTGTAGCAGACTTATTCCAAGAGCAAAATGAAATCAGAGTTCGTTATTTCTAAATATACTTGTGATAGCTTTGATGGTTTTTTCCACCTCATTCCTCTCCTTACAGTCTAAAACATGAAGGTCTTAACCTTCTTTGTTTAGTAGAGAGTCAAGTTCTTGACTACAAGCACAGTCAAGAGGGCAAAATTTTCCACAGCACATCACTGACAATCAGCAGAAACACACTGTGCATGTACAACATCAGAACTGTAGGCAATTTCAAACCTTATTCTGCATCCCGACATACCAGAGACACTATACACAGGGCATGAAATGAAAAAATGGCAAGAACTTTGTACACAAAACGTAGAAGGCCTTTGCCAGGAGTGAAGAGCAAAACTTTGTACAATACAAGCCTCAAATGTAATGATATTTACATGCTAAAACAATGACAGCCACAAATGACATAACCTTGCTTTTCTGTATTACAGAAACAAGGGTCGCTATTCCAAGTGGAACGTGAGGGCGGTCTGGCTGAAAAATCCATCACCTCACTGACCTCCACGGTCGATTTAACTGATTTGGAAGGCTAGATGAGTGCCCCATACAACATCAAGTCTGAGGGCATCCATCCTAAAGCTGTTTGCTCGCAGAGAACAACCCCCCTGAGCAGATGAAACCATCCATGTGTCAACAGTACATGGTACCTGCACTCCCCAAATACAGCAGCCAACGAGGCCCAGGTGGATTTGGAAGAGAACGTGAGTAGTCCAGCTTCCAGGACTGCAGGACACATGGAAGTGAGACCACCCCCAAACAAGCTCAAAACCAATTTCTAAGAGAAAAACGGGTAGTCTGTCTTCCAGGATTGCAGACACATGAAAGGGAGAGCCCCTAAACAAGCTCAAGATCCAGTTTTTGGAGAAAACAGGGTACTCAAACCACCATGACTGCAGACATACATTAGTGAGACCACCCCAAACCAATTCCAGTTTTATCTGCAGAAGAATATCAGGTGGTCAAGCTTCCAGGAGCAGAGACACATGAAAGTGAGATGCCAACAAACAAGCTCAGGGTCCAAATGTAGGAGAAAAAAGGGCAGTCAAGCTACCTAGACAGCAGATATATCAAAGTGGGACCACCCCCCAACAAGCTCAAAGTTTAATTCTAGGAGAAAAAAGGGTAGCCAACATTCTAGAACTGCAGACACATGAAAGTGAGACCACCATGAAACAACCTCAAGGTCCAAATGAGGCAGAAAAAGGATTAGTCAAGCTTCCAGGACTGCAGGCACATCCAAGTGAGACCACACCTGTTATGAGTGGGCCAGGAGACAAATCTCCCTTTAAATGCCTGTATTAGGACAGCTTTGGGCGGGGAACCCAAGGGGTCACACACACCGCCACTGCTCCCTGGAGCGATGAGGACGAGGAGGTGAAACAGCTTTGCCAGGTGCCCGACAGAGCCGGGGCTTGCGTCCCCACGAGAGCCGCAGGAAAGCACAGGCTCGTTGACAAGCCGAGGGCAGTCACGCAGAGAGGGCACTATCTGACTTATGGCGACAAGACACGGAGCCCCAGCAAGCAGCCCCATGTTCTCCCTGCTCACTGGGGTAGTTTGGAGTCCTGTCTGGCTAATGGCTCACCGGCCCTAGGGGTTTTTAGGCGTCCACTCCACCTCCTGTGGGCACTGCAGTCCCAGGGAGTTCTCTGGTTTGCGTGTCGCCATCAGGGCTGTGAGGGGAGCAGCGGGAGCACGGCCCCACGGGAAGGAGACAGTTTCAAAATGGACACCGGCTCGAAATGGGGGGTGAGGGAGAGCGGAAAAGGTACACAAATGAACTTATTCACATGCAAACTTGTCACGATCCGCTCACACAAGCGGGGTTCGTGATGGTTCGTTTTAGGGATCTCAGAGCGCAAAAGACACAGCGGGGGACAAACTCAGTTTACTCAATCACAAATGCACCTTTATTTAGTGCCAACAAATGCGATAGTGGGGAGAGAAAAGGAGAATAGTAAGAAAGACAGAAAAAGAGGGGAAGGGGATTATAGCTACCAACATGGAGGGTCGAGTCCTCGAGGCTTTTGAAGATGCCTATAGACGCAATCTTCTCCAGTGGGGAGATCTCAAAAGTGAGCGGGAGTCTCCAGGGTTTTTATAGTCCTCTCCGAAGCGACAGGCAGTTGGCCAAACAGCTGGGGGAAATCATTGCAGTGTGTTCATTCAGAGAACCCAGAACAAGTCGGTCATCAGCAGGTACAGTGTCAACCAGTCCAAGTCAGCAGGTGCAGTGTCAGCAGGCGCGGTCACTTCACCGTGACTTGCCCATTGTTTCTGCTCAGGTTCTGATGTTCCCATATGGGTGCTGGGTGTTTTCCATCAAACACACCTGCAGGCAGCACTTGGCCACCATCCCACCTCAGCCAGGCCAGAACTCCTGTGTTGAGATTTTCAAGTCCCTTTTAGGGGTTTCAGTCTCTGTCCTTGACGATGGTCGTGAGGCAGATGAGGGATCTTCGGACCGTCTCTTACACAAGGGTCGGCAGGGGAGAAGATCCCACTTCAGGCTTCCACAACCCATCTCCAGGTTTCTCTCTAAGCCCTCCCGGTGTAGCAATGTATCTGAATAACTTGGGCCATTCCCTGTATCAGCCAAACTGTTTGTAGTGAAGATGACACCTGCAGTCTTCTTTTCCAGAGTTCGCAGGAATTCATCAAGGCTACAGGAACAACAACAGCTCTGAAAATAAGAGCCTAGGAAAGCCTCTCCAAGAAATGCAGAACTCAGATAGGAGACACATAGCACGGTGATGGACACTTAACCAATTAAGTGCCCTGAAAGATGCGTGCGTGCGTTCCTGCCTTCCTGCCTGCCTGCGTGATGGAGAAATAACTTAGCCGACTGAGAGAGACACCTGTACCCATGAAGAGTAGTGCTAGAAACTGGAACTGTAGCTTTATGTACACAAGAAAGTAGCTGCTGTTAGAAGCATATTGTTTCCTTCATTTCAGCAGCCCATTTTCCCCCTGTATCCCTGTGGCTACCTGCTCCCACTGCAGAACAGAAGCAGCACCCAGCCAGCAGCTCCTCAGTCCTGGCAGGTCAGCGGCACTTCCAGGAGCACACCAGACTGGCAGCAAACTGCCCAAAGGGCACTCAGCCCTAGACCCTATTCAAACCCTCCAAAGTAACTTGGCCAGGGGGCAGGGTCAGCACCAAAGACACAGACACCAACCTCAGGAGCTCAGGGTCTTTGGCGACAGCTCAGAGCAGCCAAGAACCTCCCAAGGAGAAGCTCAGCAATGCTCCCCAGCACTGCTACCCAAGGTGACCTACAGGGCCTGAGATCCAGCACCAGGGACCCTGAGCCTCACCCCCAGCAGCTGGGAATCCCCTGTCACAACCCAGCCCTGGAGAGCCCCCCCAGAACTGGCAATTCCCGCGGGTGCGTCCGCCCGCAGGCCAAGAGGCTCCGGCTGTGCCGGGACAGGGCCCAGGTCGGGCAAATGCTGCAATAAACAGGCGCACACAACTCCCACAGCGGGAACAGCTGGGCTCAGCCTCCTCCGGCGTCGCCCCAAAGCCTGGCCAGGGCTTCAGGAGCAATGCAGGAGCTGCCTTTGGCCCCGCTCCTCCCAACAAGGCCACAGGACTCATCTCAGGGCCCTGTCCGGCCTCTGAACACAGAAAGGTCAAGCCATGTTTCACTAATGAGCACGGACCTAGCCCAGAACACTAATGATCCTGGCTACCGCACTGCCGACAGGATACAAACACAACATCTGGGTTGAAGGCTCACCCAGAGGTCAGCTTTGCCTCAAGACTCTGCTTCAGGCCTCAGGCCTTCAGGAAGTCCCAAGGTGCTTGAACCTCTGCGCAAAGCCTGCTCCCATCTCCTGTGGAACCTCACAGATCAGGCAGCACTTCCTCGGCCCACTCCTGAGGCTATTTAGCCTGCCAGCAAAGAGCAGGGGCTGACCTGGGAATGACAGAAGGCAGGGAGGGGAAAGGACCCTTTTGCTTCCATCCAGAAAGCCAAAGGCCGTCAAAAAAACCCTCTGGTGAACACCTGAGCAGCACCAGGAGATGAAAGGCCTGGCACTCCTGACTCCCAGAGCTCCCAGCGCTGCCTTGCCCCTCACCTTCAGCCCTCGTCTTGGACAGCAAGGCAATCCCAGGGACAGAAATCCAGGCTCCTGCTGCTCCTGGACGGAGGCACCCAACAGCTCTGTGCTGGCTGAACATGGCAGCAAAATCAGGATGCTGCTCTTCCTTGGGCAAAACTCCAGCCACTAAAAAGCTGGAATGCAGGACAACCCTGCCTCTCCACCAGGGCACTTGGATCCAGCCCTACTGACACATGGACATTTGAGACAGGAATCCATAACCCTCCGTGAAATCACATCACAGCCTCCAGGTGTTTTCCTGTTCGTGTCCTCACTTACCTGGCATAGGCTTCTTCCAAGGCTTTGCAGACACTTTGCCTCTAGCCAAAAAGATTAACATCGCCTTCTTTCCAGCTTTCAAGAAGTCACAGCAAGTCATCCTGGTCCCATGTTCCACATCAGATTCTCCTGTAAAAAGAAAGATATTTTTTCTGTTCAGATCATTTCTCAAGCTGTCAAGAAAAGCAGGATCCCACATGCACTCCCAGAAATTCTCTCAACACCATTTGCTGCTTCTCTCTCTGGCAGGGCACCAACAAGTCCTGGGACACTTCTTGTTCCCTGCTGGCCAGTGACCTTGAGCGATAAAAGAAGGCACCAGTATTGCTGCTAATTTTACAGCCACGGGCTTTGAACTTTCCACAAGTTAAAAGCAGAAGCAGACACTCCTCATCGGGCTCGAGTTCTCGCTTCCTGGCCCAGGAGACGCGCGGCCGCAGCTGCTCGAGCTTCTCTACCACTGCAGAGCGCGCCGAACACGGCAGGCGCACGGCAGGTGACGAACAAGCGACTTCTCCAATCCCGGCCCCGGAGAGGCGTGGCCGCCGCTCCTCGAGCTCCTCCGCCTCTGCACAGCGCTGCACGCACGGCAGGAGCACCGGAAGTGACGAAACAGCGAGGCCACGCTTCCCGGCCCGGGAGACGCGTGTCTGCCGCTCCTCGAGGATCTCAGCCGCCGCAAAGCACGCCGAGCAGGTAAGCGCACTGCAGATAATGAATAAGTGAAATCTTGCTTCCCAGCCCCGAAAATGCACTTTCGGTGCTGGAGGAGCTTCTCTGCTTGTGGGCAGCACGGAAACCGCGCCCAGCCGCTGTTCGCAGCCAGCCTGCAGCATACCGCCGGAGAGTGCACTAGGCGCGGCCAAACGGCGTTTGCTCGCTTCCCAGGCTAGGAGAAGCACTTGCCGTGCTGCAAACAGCTTCTCTGCCTGTAGAGAGCTCGGACACAGCGTTTGACGCTGTTCCAAGCCTGCCTGCGAGCGAACCGCCGGAGAGTGCACTCGGCGCGGCCAAACGGCGTTTGCTCGCTTCCCAGGCTAGGAGAAGCACTTGCCGTGCTGCAAACAGCTTCTCTGCCTGTGGAGAGCTCGGAAACAGCGTTTAACGCTGTTCCAAGCCTGCCTGCGAGCGAGGCGCCGGAGAGTGCACTAGGCGCGGCCAAACGGCGTTTGCTCGCTTCCCAGGCTAGGAGAAGCACTTGCCGTGCTGCAAACAGCTTCTCTGCCTGTGGAGAGCTCGGAAACAGCGTTTAACGCTGTTCCAAGCCTGCCTGCGAGCGAGGCGCCGGAGAGTGCACTCGGCGCGGCCAAACGGCGTTTGCTCGCTTCCCAGGCTAGGAGAAGCACTTGCCGTGCTGCAAACAGCTTCTCTGCCTGTGGAGAGCTCGGAAACAGCGTTTAACGCTGTTCCAAGCCTGCCTGCGAGCCAAGCGCCGGAGAGTGCACTAGGCGCGGCCAAACGGCGTTTGCTCGCTTCCCAGGCTAGGAGAAGCACTTGCCGTGCTGCAAACAGCCTCTCTGCCTGTGGAGAGCTCGGAAACAGCGTTTAACGCTGTTCCAAGCCAGCCTGCGAGCGAAGCGCCGGAGAGTGCACTAGGCGCGGCCAAACGGCGTTTGCTCGCTTCCCAGGCTAGGAGAAGCACTTGCCGTGCTGCAAACAGCTTCTCTGCCTGTGGAGAGCTCGGAAACAGCGTTTAACGCTGTTCCAAGCCTGCCTGCGAGCGAAGCGCCGGAGAGTGCACTAGGCGCGGCCAAACGGCGTTTGCTCGCTTCCCAGGCTAGGAGAAGCACTTGCCGTGCTGCAAACAGCCTCTCTGCCTGTGGAGAGCTCGGAAATAGCGTTTAACGCTGTTCCAAGCCTCCCTGCGAGCGAAGCGCCGGAGAGTGCACTAGGCGCGGCCAAACGGCGTTTGCTCGCTTCCCAGGCTAGGAGAAGCACTTGCCGTGCTGTAAACAGCTTCTCTGCCTGTGGAGAACTCGGAAGCAGCGTTTGACGCTGTTCCAAGCCGGCCTGCGAGCGAACCGCCGGAGAGTGCACTCGGCGCGGCCAAACGGCGTTTGCTCGCTTCCCAGGCTAGGAGAAGCACTTGCCGTGCTGCAAACAGCTTCTCTGCCTGTGGAGAGCTCGGAAACAGCGTTTAACGCTGTTCCAAGCCTGCCTGCGAGCGAGGCGCCGGAGAGTGCACTAGGCGCGGCCAAACGGCGTTTGCTCGCTTCCCAGGCTAGGAGAAGCACTTGCCGTGCTGCAAACAGCTTCTCTGCCTGTGGAGAGCTCGGAAACAGCGTTTAACGCTGTTCCAAGCCTGCCTGCGAGGGAACCGCCGGAGAGTGCACTAGACGCGGCCAAACGGCGTTTGCTCGCTTCCCAGGCTAGGAGAAGCACTTGCCGTGCTGCAAACAGCTTCTCTGCCTGTGGAGAGCTCGGAAACAGCGTTTAACGCTGTTCCAAGCCTGCCTGCGAGCCAAGCGCCGGAGAGTGCACTAGGCGCGGCCAAACGGCGTTTGCTCGCTTCCCAGGCTAGGAGAAGCACTTGCCGTGCTGCAAACAGCCTCTCTGCCTGTGGAGAGCTCGGAAACAGCGTTTAACGCTGTTCCAAGCCAGCCTGCGAGCGAAGCGCCGGAGAGTGCACTAGGCGCGGCCAAACGGCGTTTGCTCGCTTCCCAGGCTAGGAGAAGCACTTGCCGTGCTGCAAACAGCTTCTCTGCCTGTGGAGAGCTCGGAAACAGCGTTTAACGCTGTTCCAAGCCTGCCTGCGAGCGAAGCGCCGGAGAGTGCACTAGGCGCGGCCAAACGGCGTTTGCTCGCTTCCCAGGCTAGGAGAAGCACTTGCCGTGCTGCAAACAGCCTCTCTGCCTGTGGAGAGCTCGGAAATAGCGTTTAACGCTGTTCCAAGCCTCCCTGCGAGCGAAGCGCCGGAGAGTGCACTAGGCGCGGCCAAACGGCGTTTGCTCGCTTCCCAGGCTAGGAGAAGCACTTGCCGTGCTGTAAACAGCTTCTCTGCCTGTGGAGAACTCGGAAGCAGCGTTTGACGCTGTTCCAAGCCGGCCTGCGAGCGAACCGCCGGAGAGTGCACTCGGCGCGGCCAAACGGCGTTTGCTCGCTTCCCAGGCTAGGAGAAGCACTTGCCGTGCTGCAAACAGCTTCTCTGCCTGTGGAGAGCTCGGAAACAGCGTTTAACGCTGTTCCAAGCCTGCCTGCGAGCGAGGCGCCGGAGAGTGCACTAGGCGCGGCCAAACGGCGTTTGCTCGCTTCCCAGGCTAGGAGAAGCACTTGCCGTGCTGCAAACAGCTTCTCTGCCTGTGGAGAGCTCGGAAACAGCGTTTAACGCTGTTCCAAGCCTGCCTGCGAGGGAACCGCCGGAGAGTGCACTAGACGCGGCCAAACGGCGTTTGCTCGCTTCCCAGGCTAGGAGAAGCACTTGCCGTGCTGCAAACAGCTTCTCTGCCTGTGGAGAGCTCGGAAACAGCGTTTAACGCTGTTCCAAGCCTGCCTGCGAGGGAGGCGCCGGAGAGTGCACTAGGCGCGGCCAAACGGCGTTTGCTCGCTTCCCAGGCTAGGAGAAGCACTTGCCGTGCTGCAAACAGCTTCTCTGCCTGTGGAGAGCTCGGAAACAGCGTTTAACGCTGTTCCAAGCCTGCCTGCGAGCGAAGCGCCGGAGAGTGCACTCGGCGCGGCCAAACGGCGTTTGCTCGCTTCCCAGGCTAGGAGAAGCACTTGCCGTGCTGCAAACAGCCTCTCTGCCTGTGGAGAGCTCGGAAACAGCGTTTAACGCTGTTCCAAGCCAGCCTGCGAGCGAAGCGCCGGAGAGTGCACTAGGCGCGGCCAAACGGCGTTTGCTCGCTTCCCAGGCTAGGAGAAGCACTTGCCGTGCTGTAAACAGCTTCTCTGCCTGTGGAGAACTCGGAAACAGCGTTTGACGCTGTTCCAGGCCGGCCTGCGAGCGAACCGCCGGAGAGTGCACTAGGCGCGGCCAAACGGCGTTTGCTCGCTTCCCAGGCTAGGAGAAGCACTTGCCGTGCTGCAAACAGCTTCTCTGCCTGTGGAGAGCTCGGAAACAGCGTTTGACGCTGTTCCAAGCCTGCCTGCGAGCGAACCGCCGGAGAGTGCACTCGGCGCGGCCAAACGGCGTTTGCTCGCTTCCCAGGCTAGGAGAAGCACTTGCCGTGCTGCAAACAGCTTCTCTGCCTGTGGAGAGCTCGGAAACAGCGTTTGACGCTGTTCCAAGCCGGCCTGCGAGCGAACCGCCGGAGAGTGCACTCGGCGCGGCCAAACGGCGTTTGCTCGCTTCCCAGGCTAGGAGAAGCACTTGCCGTGCTGCAAACAGCTTCTCTGCCTGTGGAGAGCTCGGAAACAGCGTTTGACGCTGTTCCAAGCCTGCCTGCGAGCGAACCGCCGGAGAGTGCACTCGGCGCGGCCAAACGGCGTTTGCTCGCTTCCCAGGCTAGGAGAAGCACTTGCCGTGCTGCAAACAGCTTCTCTGCCTGTGGAGAGCTTGGAAACAGCGTTTGACGCTGTTCCAAGCCTGCCTGCGAGCGAACCGCCGGAGAGTGCACTCGGCGCGGCCAAACGGCGTTTGCTCGCTTCCCAGGCTAGGAGAAGCACTTGCCGTGCTGCAAACAGCTTCTCTGCCTGTGGAGAGCTCGGAAACAGCGTTTGACGCTGTTCCAAGCCTGCCTGCGAGCGAACCGCCGGAGAGTGCACTCGGCGCGGCCAAACGGCGTTTGCTCGCTTCCCAGGCTAGGAGAAGCACTTGCCGTGCTGCAAACAGCTTCTCTGCCTGTGGCGAGCTCGGAAACAGCGTTTGACGCTGTTCCAACCCTGCCTGCGAGCGAACGGCCGGAGAGTGCACTCGGCGCGGCCAAACGGCATTTGCTCGCTTCCCAGGCTAGGAGAAGCACTTGCCGTGCTGCAAACAGCTTCTCTGCCTGTGGAGAGCTCGGAAACAGCGTTTGACGCTGTTCCAGGCCGGCCTGCGAGCGAAGCGCCGGAGAGTGCACTCGGCGCGGCCAAACGGCGTTTGCTCGCTTCCCAGGCTAGGAGAAGCACTTGCCGTGCTGCAAACAGCTTCTCTGCCTGTGGAGAGCTCGGAAACAGCGTTTGACGCTGTTCCAGGCCGGCCTGCGAGCGAACCGCCGGAGAGTGCACTCGGCGCGGCCAAACGGCGTTTGCTCGCTTCCCAGGCTAGGAGAAGCACTTGCCGTGCTGCAAACAGCTTCTCTGCCTGTGGAGAGCTCGGAAACAGCGTTTGACGCTGTTCCAGGCCGGCCTGCGAGCGAAGCGCCGGAGAGTGCACTCGGCGCGGCCAAACGGCGTTTGCTCGCTTCCCAGGCTAGGAGAAGCACTTGCCGTGCTGCAAACAGCTTCTCTGCCTGTGGAGAGCTCGGAAACAGCGTTTGACGCTGTTCCAGGCCGGCCTGCGAGCGAACCGCCGGAGAGTGCACTCGGCGCGGCCAAACGGCGTTTGCTCGCTTCCCAGGCTAGGAGAAGCACTTGCCGTGCTGCAAACCGCTTCTCTGCCTGTGGAGAGCTCGGAAACAGCGTTTGACGCTGTTCCAGGCCGGCCTGCGAGCGAAGCGCCGGAGAGTGCACTCGGCGCGGCCAAACGGCGTTTGCTCGCTTCCCAGGCTAGGAGAAGCACTTGCCGTGCTGCAAACAGCTTCTCTGCCTGTGGAGAGCTCGGAAACAGCGTTTGACGCTGTTTCAGGCCGGCCTGCGAGCGAAGCGCCGGAGAGTGCACTCGGCGCGGCCAAACGGCGTTTGCTCGCTTCCCAGGCTAGGAGAAGCACTTGCCGTGCTGCAAACAGCTTCTCTGCCTGTGGAGAGCTCGGAAACAGCGTTTGACGCTGTTCCAGGCCGGCCTGCGAGCGAACCGCCGGAGAGTGCACTCGGCGCGGCCAAACGGCGTTTGCTCGCTTCCCAGGCTAGGAGAAACACTTGCCATGCTGCAAACAGCTTCTCTGCCTGTGGAGAGCTCGGAAACAGCGTTTGACGCTGTTCCAGGCCGGCCTGCGAGCGAAGCGCCGGAGAGTGCACTCGGCGCGGCCAAACGGCGTTTGCTCGCTTCCCAGGCTAGGAGAAGCACTTGCCGTGCTGCAAACAGCTTCTCTGCCTGTGGAGAGCTCGGAAACAGCGTTTGACGCTGTTCCAGGCCGGCCTGCAAGCGAACCGCCGGAGAGTGCACTCGGCGCGGCCAAACGGCGTTTGCTCGCTTCCCAGGCTAGGAGAAGCACTTGCCGTGCTGCAAACAGCTTCTCTGCCTGTGGAGAGCTCGGAAACAGCGTTTGACGCTGTTCCAGGCCGGCCTGCGAGCGAAGCGCCGGAGAGTGCACTCGGCGCGGCCAAACGGCGTTTGCTCGCTTCCCAGGCTAGGAGAAGCACTTGCCGTGCTGCAAACAGCTTCTCTGCCTGTGGAGAGCTCGGAAACAGCGTTTGACGCTGTTCCAGGCCGGCCTGCGAGCGAAGCGCCGGAGAGTGCACTCGGCGCGGCCAAACGGCGTTTGCTCGCTTCCCAGGCTAGGAGAAGCACTTGCCGTGCTGCAAACAGCTTCTCTGCCTGTGGAGAGCTCGGAAACAGCGTTTGACGCTGTTCCAGGCCGGCCTGCGAGCGAACGGCCGGAGAGTGCACTCGGCGCGGCCAAACGACGTTTGCTCGCTTCCCAGGCTAGGAGAAGCACTTGCCGTGCTGCAAACAGCTTCTCTGCCTGTGGAGAGCTCGGAAACAGCGTTTGACGCTGTTCCAGGCCGGCCTGCGAGCGAAGCGCCGGAGAGTGCACTCGGCGCGGCCAAACGGCGTTTGCTCGCTTCCCAGGCTAGGAGAAGCACTTGCCGTGCTGCAAACAGCTTCTCTGCCTGTGGAGAGCTCGGAAACAGCGTTTGACGCTGTTCCAGGCCGGCCTGCGAGCGAAGCGCCGGAGAGTGCACTCGGCGCGGCCAAACGGCGTTTGCTCGCTTCCCAGGCTAGGAGAAGCACTTGCCGTGCTGCAAACAGCTTCTCTGCCTGTGGAGAGCTCGGAAACAGCGTTTGACGCTGTTCCAGGCCGGCCTGCGAGCGAAGCGCCGGAGAGTGCACTCGGCGCGGCCAAACGGCGTTTGCTCGCTTCCCAGGCTAGGAGAAGCACTTGCCGTGCTGCAAACAGCTTCTCTGCCTGTGGAGAGCTCGGAAACAGCGTTTGACGCTGTTCCAGGCCGGCCTGCGAGCGAAGCGCCGGAGAGTGCACTCGGCGCGGCCAAACGGCGTTTGCTCGCTTCCCAGGCTAGGAGAAGCACTTGCCGTGCTGCAAACAGCTTCTCTGCCTGTGGAGAGCTCGGAAACAGCGTTTGACGCTGTTCCAGGCCGGCCTGCGAGCGAAGCGCCGGAGAGTGCACTCGGCGCGGCCAAACGGCGTTTGCTCGCTTCCCAGGCTAGGAGAAGCACTTGCCGTGCTGCAAACAGCTTCTCTGCCTGTGGAGAGCTCGGAAACAGCGTTTGACGCTGTTCCAGGCCGGCCTGCGAGCGAACCGCCGGAGAGTGCACTCGGCGCGGCCAAACGGCGTTTGCTCGCTTCCCAGGCTAGGAGAAGCACTTGCCGTGCTGCAAACAGCTTCTCTGCCTGTGGAGAGCTCGGAAACAGCGTTTGACGCTGTTCCAGGCCGGCCTGCGAGCGAACCGCCGGAGAGTGCACTCGGCGCGGCCAAACGGTGTTTGCTCGCTTCCCAGGCTAGGAGAAGCACTTGCCGTGCTGCAAACAGCTTCTCTGCCTGTGGAGAGCTCGGAAACAGCGTTTGACGCTGTTCCAGGCCGGCCTGCGAGCGAAGCGCCGGAGAGTGCACTCGGCGCGGCCAAACGGCGTTTGCTCGCTTCCCAGGCTAGGAGAAGCACTTGCCGTGCTGCAAACAGCTTCTCTGCCTGTGGAGAGCTCGGAAACAGCGTTTGACGCTGTTCCAGGCCGGCCTGCGAGCGAAGCGCCGGAGAGTGCACTCGGCGCGGCCAAACGGCGTTTGCTCGCTTCCCAGGCTAGGAGAAGCACTTGCCGTGCTGCAAACAGCTTCTCTGCCTGTGGAGAGCTCGGAAACAGCGTTTGACGCTGTTCCAGGCCGGCCTGCGAGCGAACCGCCGGAGAGTGCACTCGGCGCGGCCAAACGGCTGTTTGCTCGCTTCCCAGGCTAGGAGAAGCACTTGCCGTGCTGCAAACAGCTTCTCTGCCTGTGGAGAGCTCGGAAACAGTGTTTGACGCTCTTCCAGGCCGGCCTGCGAGGCGAAGCGCCGGAGAGTGCACTCGGCGCGGCCAAACGGCGTTTGCTCGCTTCCCAGGCTAGGAGAAGCACTTGCCGTGCTGCAAACAGCTTCTCTGCCTGTGGAGAGCTCGGAAACAGCGTTTGACGCTGTTCCAGGCCGGCCTGCGAGCGAAGCGCCGGAGAGTGCACTCGGCGCGGGCCAAACGGCGTTTGCTCGCTTCCCAGGCTAGGGAGAAGCACTTGCCGTGCTGCAAACAGCTTCTCTGCCTGTGGAGAGCTCGGAAACAGCGTTTGACGCTGTTCCAGGCCGGCCTGCGAGCGAACCGCTGGAGAGTGCACTCGGCGCGGCCAAACGGCGTTTGCTCGCTTCCCAGGCTAGGAGAAGCACTTGCCGTGCTGCAAAACAGCTTCTCTGCCTGTGGAGAGCTCGGAAACAGCGTTTGACGCTGTTCCAGGCCGGGCCTGCGAGCGAACCGCCGGAGAGTGCACTCGGCGCGGCCAAACGGCGTTTGCTCGCTTCCCAGGCTAGGAGAAGCACTTGCCGTGCTGCAAACAGCTTCTCTGCCTGTGGAGAGCTCGGAAACAGCGTTTGACGCTGTTCCAGGCCGGCCTGCGAGCGAACCGCCGGAGAGTGCACTCGGCGCGGCCAAACGGCGTTTGCTCGCTTCCCAGGCTAGGAGAAGCACTTGCCGTGCTGCAAACAGCTTCTCTGCCTGTGGAGAGCTCGGAAACAGCGTTTGACGCTGTTCCAGGCCGGCCTGCGAGCGAAGCGCCGGAGAGTGCACTCGGTGCGGCCAAACGGCGTTTGCTCGCTTCCCAGGCTAGGAGAAGCACTTGCCGTGCTGCAAACAGCTTCTCTGCCTGTGGAGAGCTCGGAAACAGCGTTTGACGCTGTTCCAGGCCGGCCTGCGAGCGAAGCGCCGGAGAGTGCACTCGGCGCGGCCAAACGGCGTTTGCTCGCTTCCCAGGCTAGGAGAAGCACTTGCCGTGCTGCAAACAGCTTCTCTGCCTGTGGAGAGCTCGGAAACAGTGTTTGACGCTGTTCCAGGCCGGCCTGCGAGCGAAGCGCCGGAGAGTGCACTCGGCGCGGCCAAACGGCGTTTGCTCGCTTCCCAGGCTAGGAGAAGCACTTGCCGTGCTGCAAACAGCTTCTCTGCCTGTGGAGAGCTCGGAAACAGTGTTTGACGCTGTTCCAGGCCGGCCTGCGAGCGAACCGCCGGAGAGTGCACTCGGCGCGGCCAAACGGCGTTTGCTCGCTTCCCAGGCTAGGAGAAGCACTTGCCGTGCTGCAAACAGCTTCTCTGCCTGTGGAGAGCTCGGAAACAGCGTTTGACGCTGTTCCAGGCCGGCCTGCGAGCGAACCGCCGGAGAGTGCACTCGGCGCGGCCAAACGGCGTTTGCTCGCTTCCCAGGCTAGGAGAAGCACTTGCCGTGCTGCAAACAGCTTCTCTGCCTGTGGAGAGCTCGGAAACAGCGTTTGACGCTGTTCCAGGCCGGCCTGCGAGCGAAGCGCCGGAGAGTGCACTCGGCGCGGCCAAACGGCGTTTGCTCGCTTCCCAGGCTAGGAGAAGCACTTGCCGTGCTGCAAACAGCTTCTCTGCCTGTGGAGAGCTCGGAAACAGGGTTTGATGCTGTTCCAGGCCGGCCTGCGAGCGAACCGCCGGAGAGTGCACTCGGCGCGGCCAAACGGCGTTTGCTCGCTTCCCAGGCTAGGAGAAGCACTTGCCGTGCTGCAAACAGCTTCTCTGCCTGTGGAGAGCTCGGAAACAGCGTTTGACGCTGTTCCAGGCCGGCCTGCGAGCGAACCGCCGGAGAGTGCAACTCGGCGCGGCCAAACGGCGTTTGCTCGCTTCCCAGGCTAGGAGAAGCACTTGCCGTGCTGCAAACAGCTTCTCTGCCTGTGGAGAGCTCGGAAACAGCGTTTGACGCTGTTCCAGGCCGGCCTGCGAGCGAAGCGCCGGAGAGTGCACTCGGCGCGGCCAAACGGCGTTTGCTCGCTTCCCAGGCTAGGAGAAGCTCTTGCCGTGCTGCAAACAGCTTCTCTGCCTGTGGAGAGCTCGGAAACAGCGTTTGACGCTGTTCCAGGCCGGCCTGCGAGCGAAGCGCCGGAGAGTGCACTCGGCGCGGCCAAACGGCGTTTGCTCGCTTCCCAGGCTAGGAGAAGCACTTGCCGTGCTGCAAACAGCTTCTCTGCCTGTGGAGAGCTCGGAAACAGCGTTTGACGCTGTTCCAGGCCGGCCTGCGAGCGAAGCGCCGGAGAGTGCACTCGGCGCGGCCAAACGGCGTTTTGCTCGCTTCCCAGGCTAGAAGAAGCACTTGCCGTGCTGCAAACAGCTTCTCTGCCTGTGGAGAGCTCGGAAACAGCGTTTGACGCTGTTCCAGGCCGGCCTGCGAGCGAAGCGCCGGAGAGTGCACTCGGCGCGGCCAAACGGCGTTTTGCTCGCTTCCCAGGCTAGGAGAAGCACTTGCCGTGCTGCAAACAGCTTCTCTGCCTGTGGAGAGCTCGGAAACAGCGTTTGACGCTGTTCCAGGCCGGCCTGCGAGCGAACCGCCGGAGAGTGCACTCGGCGCGGCCAAACGGCGTTTGCTCGCTTCCCAGGCTAGGAGAAGCACTTGCCGTGCTGCAAACAGCTTCTCTGCCTGTGGAGAGCTCGGAAACAGCGTTTGACGCTGTTCCAGGCCGGCCTGCGAGCGAAAGCGCCGGAGGAGTGCACTCGGCGCGGCCAAACGGCGTTTGCCTCGCTTCCCAGGCTAGGAGAAGCACTTGCCGTGCTGCAAACAGCTTCTCTGCCTGTGGAGAGCTCGGAAACAGCGTTTGACGCTGTTCCAGGCCGGCCTGCGAGCGAACCGCCGGAGAGCGCACTCGGCGCGGCCAAACGGCGTTTGCTCGCTTCCCAGGCTAGGAGAAGCAGTTGCCGTGCTGCAAACAGCTTCTCTGCCTGTGGAGAGCTCGGAAACAGCGTTTGACGCTGTTCCAGCCGGCCTGCGAGCGAAGCGCCGGAGAGTGCACTCGGCGCGGCCAAACGGCGTTTGCTCGCTTCCCAGGCTAGGAGAAGCACTTGCCGTGCTGCAAACAGCTTCTCTGCCTGTGGAGAGCTCGGAAACAGCGTTTGACGCTGTTCTAGGCCGGCCTGCGAGCGAACCGCCGGAGAGTGCACTCGGCGCGGCCAAACGGTGTTTGCTCGCTTCCCAGGCTAGGAGAAGCACTTGCCGTGCTGCAAACAGCTTCTCTGCCTGTGGAGAGCTCGGAAACAGCGTTTGACGCTGTTCCAGGCCGGCCTGCGAGCGAACCGCCGGAGAGTGCACTCGGCGCGGCCAAACGGCGTTTGCTCGCTTCCCAGGCTAGGAGAAGCACTTGCCGTGCTGCAAACAGCTTCTCTGCCTGTGGAGAGCTCGGAAACAGCGTTTGACGCTGTTCCAGGCCGGCCTGCGAGCGAACCGCCGGAGAGTGCACTCGGCGCGGCCAAACGGCGTTTGCTCGCTTCCCAGGCTAGGAGAAGCACTTGCCGTGCTGCAAACAGCTTCTCTGCCTGTGGAGAGCTCGGAAACAGCGTTTGACGCTGTTCCAGGCCGGCCTGCGAGCGAACCGCCGGAGAGTGCACTCGGCGCGGCCAAACGACGTTTGCCTCGCTTCCCAGGCTAGGAGAAGCACTTGCCGTGCTGCAAACAGCTTCTCTGCCTGTGGAGAGCTCGGAAACAGCGTTTGACGCTGTTCCAGGCCGGCCTGCGAGCGAACCGCCGGAGAGTGCACTCGGCGCGGCCAAACGGCGTTTGCCTCGCTTCCCAGGCTAGGAGAAGCACTTGCCGTGCTGCAAACAGCTTCTCTGCCTGTGGAGAGCTCGGAAACAGCGTTTGACGCTGTTCCAGGCCGGCCTGCGAGCGAACCGCCGGAGAGTGCACTCGGCGCGGCCAAACGGTGTTTGCTCGCTTCCCAGGCTAGGAGAAGCACTTGCCGTGCTGCAAACAGCTTCTCTGCCTGTGGAGAGCTCGGAAACAGCGTTTGACGCTGTTCCAGGCCGGCCTGCGAGCGAACCGCCGGAGAGTGCACTCGGCGCGGCCAAACGCGTTTGCTCGCTTCCCAGGCTAGGAGAAGCACTTGCCGTGCTGCAAACAGCTTCTCTGCCTGTGGAGAGCTCGGAAACAGCGTTTGACGCTGTTCCAGGCCGGCCTGCGAGCGAAGCGCCGGAGAGTGCACTCGGCGCGGCCAAACGGCGTTTGCTCGCTTCCCAGGCTAGGAGAAGCACTTGCCGTGCTGCAAACAGCTTCTCTGCCTGTGGAGAGCTCGGAAACAGCGTTTGACGCTGTTCCAGGCCGGCCTGCGAGCGAACCGCCGGAGAGTGCACTCGGCGGGCCAAACGACGTTTGCTCGCTTCCCAGGCTAGGAGAAGCACTTGCCGTGCTGCAAACAGCTTCTCTGCCTGTGGAGAGCTCGGAAACAGCGTTTGACGCTGTTCCAGGCCGGCCTGCGAGCGAAGCGCCGGAGAGTGCACTCGGCGCGGCCAAACGGCGTTTGCTCGCTTCCCAGGCTAGGAGAAGCACTTGCCGTGCTGCAAACAGCTTCTCTGCCTGTGGAGAGCTCGGAAACAGCGTTTGACGCTGTTCAGGCCGGCCTGCGAGCGAAGCGCCGGAGAGTGCACTCGGCGCGGCCAAACGGCGTTTGCTCGCTTCCCAGGCTAGGAGAAGCACTTGCCGTGCTGCAAACACTCTGCCTGTGGAGAGCTCGGAAACAGCGTTTGACGCTGTTCCAGGCCGGCCTGCGAGCGAAGCGCCGGAGAGTGCACTCGGCGCGGCCAAACGGCGTTTGCTCGCTTCCCAGGCTAGGAGAAGCACTTGCCGTGCTGCAAACAGCTTCTCTGCCTGTGGAGAGCTCGGAAACAGCGTTTGACGCTGTTCCAGGCCGGCCTGCGAGCGAAGCGCCGGAGAGTGCACTCGGCGCGGCCAAACGGCGTTTGCTCGCTTCCCAGGCTAGGAG
The DNA here is from genome assembly GCF_029207755.1 of Chamaea fasciata. Taxonomy (NCBI): domain Eukaryota; kingdom Metazoa; phylum Chordata; class Aves; order Passeriformes; family Sylviidae; genus Chamaea; species Chamaea fasciata. The sequence continues at coordinate 6,064 of NW_027094975.1, read as the reverse complement.
AAGCACTTGCCGTGCTGCAAACAGCTTCTCTGCCTGTGGAGAGCTCGGAAACAGCGTTTGACGCTGTTCCAGGCCGGCCTGCGAGCGAAGCGCCGGAGAGTGCACTCGGCGCGGCCAAACGGCGTTTGCTCGCTTCCCAGGCTAGGAGAAGCACTTGCCGTGCTGCAAACAGCTTCTCTGCCTGTGGAGAGCTCAGAAACAGCGTTTGACGCTGTTCCAGGCCGGCCTGCGAGCGAACCGCCGGAGAGTGCACTCGGCGCGGCCAAACGGCGTTTGCTCGCTTCCCAGGCTAGGAGAAGCACTTGCCGTGCTGCAAACAGCTTCTCTGCCTGTGGAGAGCTCGGAAACAGCGTTTGACGCTGTTCCAGGCCGGCCTGCGAGCGAACCGCCGGAGAGTGCACTCGGCGCGGCCTAACGGCGTTTGCTCGCTTCCCAGGCTAGGAGAAGCACTTGCCGTGCTGCAAACAGCTTCTCTGCCTGTGGAGAGCTCGGAAACAGCGTTTGACGCTGTTCCAGGCCGGCCTGCGAGCGAAGCGCCGGAGAGTGCACTCGGCGCGGCCAAACGGCGTTTGCTCGCTTCCCAGGCTAGGAGAAGCACTTGCCGTGCTGCAAACAGCTTCTCTGCCTGTGGAGAGCTCGGAAACAGCGTTTGACGCTGTTCCAGGCCGGCCTGCGAGCGAAGCGCCGGAGAGTGCACTCGGCGCGGCCAAACGGCGTTTGCTCGCTTCTCAGGCTAGGAGAAGCACTTGCCGTGCTCCAAACAGCTTCTCTGCCTGTGGAGAGCTCGGAAACAGCGTTTGACGCTGTTCCAGGCCGGCCTGCGAGCGAAGCGCCGGAGAGTGCACTCGGCGCGGCCAAACGGCGTTTGCTCGCTTCCCAGGCTAGGAGAAGCACTTGCCGTGCTGCAAACAGCTTCTCTGCCTGTGGAGAGCTCGGAAACAGCGTTTGACGCTGTTCCAGGCCGGCCTGCGAGCGAACCGCCGGAGAGTGCACTCGGCGCGGCCAAACGGCGTTTGCTCGCTTCCCAGGTTAGGAGAAGTACTTGCCGTGCTGCAAACAGCTTCTCTGCCTGTGGAGAGCTCGGAAACAGCGTTTGACGCTGTTCCAGGCCGGCCTGCGAGCGAAGCGCCGGAGAGTGCACTCGGCGCGGCCAAACGGCGTTTGCTCGCTTCCCAGGCTAGGAGAAGCACTTGCCGTGCTGCAAACAGCTTCTCTGCCTGTGGAGAGCTCGGAAACAGCGTTTGACGCTGTTCCAGGCCGGCCTGCGAGCGAAGCGCCGGAGAGTGCACTCGGCGCGGCCAAACGGCGTTTGCTCGCTTCCCAGGCTAGGAGAAGCACTTGCCGTGCTGCAAACAGCTTCTCTGCCTGTGGAGAGCTCGGAAACAGCGTTTGACGCTGTTCCAGGCCGGCCTGCGAGCGAAGCGCCGGAGAGTGCACTCGGCGCGGCCAAACGGCGTTTGCTCGCTTCCCAGGCTAGGAGAAGCACTTGCCGTGCTGCAAACAGCTTCTCTGCCTGTGGAGAGCTCGGAAACAGCGTTTGACGCTGTTTCAGGCCGGCCTGCGAGCGAAGCGCCGGAGAGTGCACTCGGCGCGGCCAAACGGCGTTTGCTCGCTTCCCAGGCTAGGAGAAGCACTTGCCGTGCTGCAAACAGCTTCTCTGCCTGTGGAGAGCTCGGAAACAGCGTTTGACGCTGTTCCAGGCCGGCCTGCGAGCGAACCGCCGGAGAGTGCACTCGGCGCGGCCAAACGGCATTTGCTCGCTTCCCAGGCTAGGAGAAGCACTTGCCGTGCTGCAAACAGCTTCTCTGCCTGTGGAGAGCTCGGAAACAGCGTTTGACGCTGTTCCAGGCCGGCCTGCGAGCGAACCGCCGGAGAGTGCACTCGGCGCGGCCAAACGGCGTTTGCTCGCTTCCCAGGCTAGGAGAAGCACTTGCCGTGCTGCAAACAGCTTCTCTGCCTGTGGAGAGCTCGGAAACAGCGTTTGACGCTGTTCCAGGCCGGCCTGCGAGCGAACCGCCGGAGAGTGCACTCGGCGCGGCCAAACGGCGTTTGCTCGCTTCCCAGGCTAGGAGAAGCACTTGCCGTGCTGCAAACAGCTTCTCTGCCTGTGGAGAGCTCGGAAACAGCGTTTGACGCTGTTCCAGGCCGGCCTGCGAGCGAACCGCCGGAGAGTGCACTCGGCGCGGCCAAACGGCGTTTGCTCGCTTCCCAGGCTAGGAGAAGCACTTGCCGTGCTGCAAACAGCTTCTCTGCCTGTGGAGAGCTCGGAAACAGCGTTTGACGCTGTTCCAGGCCGGCCTGCGAGCGAACCGCCGGAGAGTGCACTCGGCGCGGCCAAACGGCGTTTGCTCGCTTCCCAGGCTAGGAGAAGCACTTGCCGTGCTGCAAACAGCTTCTCTGCCTGTGGAGAGCTCGGAAACAGCGTTTGACGCTGTTCCAGGCCGGCCTGCGAGCGAACCGCCGGAGAGTGCACTCGGCGCGGCCAAACGGCGTTTGCTCGCTTCCCAGGCTAGGAGAAGCACTTGCCGTGCTGCAAACAGCTTCTCTGCCTGTGGAGAGCTCGGAAACAGCGTTTGACGCTGTTCCAGGCCGGCCTGCGAGCGAAGCGCCGGAGAGTGCACTCGGCGCGGCCAAACGGCGTTTGCTCGCTTCCCAGGCTAGGAGAAGCACTTGCCGTGCTGCAAACAGCTTCTCTGCCTGTGGAGAGCTCGGAAACAGCGTTTGACGCTGTTCCAGGCCGGCCTGCGAGCGAACCGCCGGAGAGTGCACTCGGCGCGGCCAAACGGCGTTTGCTCGCTTCCCAGGCTAGGAGAAGCACTTGCCGTGCTGCAAACAGCTTCTCTGCCTGTGGAGAGCTCGGAAACAGCGTTTGACGCTGTTCCAGGCCGGCCTGCGAGCGAACCGCCGGAGAGTGCACTCGGCGCGGCCAAACGGCGTTTGCTCGCTTCCCAGGCTAGGAGAAGCACTTGCCGTGCTGCAAACAGCTTCTCTGCCTGTGGAGAGCTCGGAAACAGCGTTTGACGCTGTTCCAGGCCGGCCTGCGAGCGAAGCGCCGGAGAGTGCACTCGGCGCGGCCAAACGGCGTTTGCTCGCTTCCCAGGCTAGGAGAAGCACTTGCCGTGCTGCAAACAGCTTCTCTGCCTGTGGAGAGCTCGGAAACAGCGTTTGACGCTGTTCCAGGCCGGCCTGCGAGCGAACCGCCGGAGAGTGCACTCGGCGCGGCCAAACGGCGTTTGCTCGCTTCCCAGGCTAGGAGAAGCACTTGCCGTGCTGCAAACAGCTTCTCTGCCTGTGGAGAGCTCGGAAACAGCGTTTGACGCTGTTCCAGGCCGGCCTGCGAGCGAAGCGCCGGAGGAGTGCACTCGGCGCGGCCAAACGGCGTTTGCTCGCTTCCCAGGCTAGGAGAAGCACTTGCCGTGCTGCAAACAGCTTCTCTGCCTGTGGAGAGCTCGGAAACAGCGTTTGACGCTGTTCCAGGCCGGCCTGCGAGCGAAGCGCCGGAGAGTGCACTCGGCGCGGCCAAACGGCGTTTGCTCGCTTCCCAGGCTAGGAGAAGCACTTGCCGTGCTGCAAACAGCTTCTCTGCCTGTGGAGAGCTCGGAAACAGCGTTTGACGCTGTTCCAGGCCGGCCTGCGAGCGAAGCGCCGCAGAGTGCACTCGGCGCGGCCAAACGGCGTTTGCTCGCTTCCCAGGCTAGGAGAAGCACTTGCCGTGCTGCAAACAGCTTCTCTGCCTGTGGAGAGCTCGGAAACAGCGTTTGACGCTGTTCCAGGCCGGCCTGCGAGCGAACCACCGGAGAGTGAACTCGGCGCGGGCCGAACGGCGTTTGCTCGCTTCCCAGGCTAGGAGAAGCACTTGCCGTGCTGCAAACAGCTTCTCTGCCTGTGGAGAGCTCGGAAACAGCGTTTGACGCTGTTCCAGGCCGGCCTGCGAGCGAAGCGCCAGAGAGTGCACTCGGCGCGGCCAAACGGCGTTTGCTCGCTTCCCAGGCTAGGAGAAGCACTTGCCGTGCTGCAAACAGCTTCTCTGCCTGTGGAGAGCTCGGAAACAGCGTTTGACGCTGTTCCAGGCTGGCCTGCGAGCGAACCGCCGGAGAGTGCACTCGGCGCGGCCAAACGGCGTTTGCTCGCTTCCCAGGCTAGGAGAAGCACTTGCCGTGCTGCAAACAGCTTCTCTGCCTGTGGAGAGCTCGGAAACAGCGTTTGACGCTGTTCCAGGCCGGCCTGCGAGCGAAGCGCCGGAGAGTGCACTCGGCGCGGCCAAAGGGCGTTTGCTCGCTTCCCAGGCTAGGAGAAGCACTTGCCGTGCTGCAAACAGCTTCTCTGCCTGTGGAGAGCTCGGAAACAGCGTTTGATGCTGTTCCAGGCCGGCCTGCGAGCGAACCGCCGGAGAGTGCACTCGGCGCGGCCAAACGGCGTTTGCTCGCTTCCCAGGCTAGGAGAAGCACTTGCCGTGCTGCAAACAGCTTCTCTGCCTGTGGAGAGCTCGGAAACAGCGTTTGACGCTGTTCCAGGCCGGCCTGCGAGCGAACCGCCGGAGAGTGCACTCGGCGCGGCCAAACGGCGTTTGCTCGCTTCCCAGGCTAGGAGAAGCACTTGCCGTGCTGCAAACAGCTTCTCTGCCTGTGGAGAGCTCGGAAACAGCGTTTGACGCTGTTCCAGGCCGGCCTGCGAGCGAAGCGCCGGAGAGTGCACTCGGCGCGGCCAAACGGCGTTTGCTCGCTTCCCAGGCTAGGAGAAGCACTTGCCGTGCTGCAAACAGCTTCTCTGCCTGTGGAGAGCTCGGAAACAGCGTTTGACGCTGTTCCAAGCCGGCCTGCGAGCGAACCGCCGGAGAGTGCACTCGGCGCGGCCAAACGGCGTTTGCTCGCTTCCCAGGCTAGGAGAAGCACTTGCCGTGCTGCAAACAGCTTCTCTGCCTGTGGAGAGCTCGGAAACAGCGTTTGACGCTGTTCCAGGCCGGCCTGCGAGCGAACCGCCGGAGAGTGCACTCGGCGCGGCCAAACGGCGTTTGCTCGCTTCCCAGGCTAGGAGAAGCACTTGCCGTGCTGCAAACAGCTTCTATGCCTGTGGAGAGCTCGGAAACAGCGTTTGACGCTGTTCCAGGCCGGCCTGCGAGCGAAGCGCCGGAGAGTGCACTCGGCGCGGCCAAACGGCGTTTGCTCGCTTCCCAGGCTAGGAGAAGCACTTGCCGTGCTGCAAACAGCTTCTCTGCCTGTGGAGAGCTCGGAAACAGCGTTTGACGCTGTTCCAGGCCGGCCTGCGAGCGAACCGCCGGAGAGTGCACTCGGCGCGGCCAAACGGCGTTTGCTCGCTTCCCAGGCTAGGAGAAGCACTTGCCGTGCTGCAAACAGCTTCTCTGCCTGTGGAGAGCTCGGAAACAGCGTTTGACGCTGTTCCAGGCCGGCCTGCGAGCGAAGCGCCGGAGAGTGCACTCGGCGCGGCCAAACGGCGTTTGCTCGCTTCCCAGGCTAGGAGAAGCACTTGCCGTGCTGCAAACAGCTTCTCTGCCTGTGGAGAGCTCGGAAACAGCGTTTGACGCTGTTCCAGGCCGGCCTGCGAGCGAAGCGCCGGAGAGTGCACTCGGCGCGGCCAAACGGCGTTTGCTCGCTTCCCAGGCTAGGAGAAGCACTTGCCGTGCTGCAAACAGCTTCTCTGCCTGTGGAGAGCTCGGAAACAGCGTTTGACGCTGTTCCAGGCCGGCCTGCGAGCGAAGCGCCGGAGAGTGCACTCGGCGCGGCCAAACGGCGTTTGCTCGCTTCCCAGGCTAGGAGAAGCACTTGCCGTGCTGCAAACAGCTTCTCTGCCTGTGGAGAGCTCGGAAACAGCGTTTGACGCTGTTCCAGGCCGGCCTGCGAGCGAACCGCCGGAGAGTGCACTCGGCGCGGCCAAACGGCGTTTGCTCGCTTCCCAGGCTAGGAGAAGCACTTGCCGTGCTGCAAACAGCTTCTCTGCCTGTGGAGAGCTCGGAAACAGCGTTTGACGCTGTTCCAGGCCGGCCTGCGAGCGAACCGCCGGAGAGTGCACTCGGCGCGGCCTAACGGCGTTTGCTCGCTTCCCAGGC